>NW_023500990.1:600000-796976 GCF_013461495.1 Botrytis fragariae | reverse complement strand
CCTAACCCTAACCCTAACCCTAACCCTAACCCTAACCCTAACCCTAACCCTAACCCTAACCCTAACCCTAACCCTAACCCTAACCCTAACCCTAACCCTAAGGTATTAAGGATTTCTAATCCTAACCCTAAGTTTATTATAATATTTTTATTGAAAAGTTATTATTGTTTTTAATAGAATTTCAAATTTATATGTGATTCCTATATAAATTCGAAAATCAATATTTCAATCTTTTAAATTTCAATCAAAAGAATTATAAAAAATCTAAAACTTCTAAAACTAATTAATATCTATATAAAGATTATTTATATAAAATTTTATCAAAATATATTCAATTTTGATGAAGATATTAATATATCAAAATGACTAATTTTGATGTAAAAGGGTGGCCCAAAAGTAGGGCACTGAACTTATATCACATGAGGAAAACCTATAAGAGAGCTTTCAAGTGAAATCACAAGCTATACTACTATACTATACAATACAGAATGTATCATATAAACAAGAATATGCCCTGACTGCAATCTATATATCAATAAATCATAATTTTTATTCGAATTCAATAAAAGATTCAAAATAGAAGTATAACAGAAAGATTAGTAATCCTTAATAAATTCTGATCAAAAGATTTGAAAGATCTTTTCTATTATTTTATTAAAATCTAATAGGAAATCAATTTAGAAGGAAAAAAAGAGAAAGAGAGAAGAGGGGTTTGAAAAGCAAGTAAAACCTAGAAGCTTTCTATTTAATAGATATTTATTACTTTAAACCGAAACTTTCAATTAACCTTCCAGAATTTAAGAAATTCACTAAAAACTTATTAATTAGAATAAGCTTCATAAATATGAAGACTTAAATTAATCATATTAATACTTTAAAAACGATTTATTCAATATATAATGAAGGTATTATAGAATTTATAACAATTACAAAAGGATCACTTCGTCAACCACGGATTCTGCCACCACAGGGGTTCTGAGATTCCTCAACTCTACTTTTAATAAATTTAAAGAAAAATACGATTTTTATATAAAATACCAATCAGATATTACTAATCAGATATTGTCAAGCTTCTGTTTATATAATATCTAGGGAGTAGATATCATATAAACATTGTCGAGAAGTATATTAGTATTAGTGCGCTTGTATACAGACTTGTCGAAACTTCGAAAGTTGCGTTGGGAACGCAAGGCTAGTTCTGCACCCACTACTTGTGAAACTCTGGGTCCCCCCATTGACCCTGGAATATCGGACAATGTCTCACTTCAAAATGCGCGCTGTATCGAGGATTCACCAAGACTAATCATTTGAATCAAGGGGTGGCTCTCAAATTGTAGTAAATCCTTTCTTGTGTAAAGTAAAACAAGATTGTGCATAGAGTTTAATTTAAAATTTAGACTTAACGAACTTGACCTTTTTGACTTGTGGGGAATAATATCTCGGCAAGACTAGAAGCTCTTTGAACGAAACGATTCTTTAATTTATATTAGACGAAAACAAAGAGTGAATATATCCAACGTTTTTATAATATAAGATAAGGTTCATCTTGAGAAACAAGAATAACTCGATGGTCAATGTGGGGAAAGATCATGTGTGTTCTCAAAGTAGTTGTTAACAGCTGATAAATGTAGTGTCGGCAAATTTCTTAGGTATTGTTCTCCGGCGAATTGTTTCCCGGAGCAAGTGGGGCTATTTAATCTAGTCGCTTCTAGAAGCTTGTCCTGCCCACGGGTACTACATAGTATTTATTCTATTTGCTAGGATCTCGGAGTACAAAAATTATCTCTCCATCGCAGGGACGATCATCCGAACCTAGGATGGGATCCAAAACATTTACGATTAGCACTTTACTGTTACATCCCGATCCAAATAGGCTATTGGACTGCAGCTTGCAAGGTCTATGATCATCTGCTGTATTGTTTACTACCCCGCATTTCCACTTCGGCTCCTTTGGTTGGATCTCCTCTTCCCTTGAAACAAACTTAATCTCTACAAGCTCTTATATCTTGGTCATTTGCGTCCATTTTATCCTCCAATGGTATCATCCTCCGGTAAAGCGTGTTAGGACCAGAAATTCCCATATCATAGGCTTCCTATTCCGTTATTACTGGCCATTGCTTACTCTGAAAGATCCACGCCTTATAATTTGCCTAAAACTCAGGGCCGCCTGCCGTATTACTATTTCTAGAACTGGAGAACTATATATTAATTGAAATATAGGGGTTCTCATTAGCAGGTTGAATTGTATCAGATATACGAAGTTATGTCTGTTTGTATTTCGTAATTCCTATTGCTCTTCTACGCGCCTCTAAGAGCCATATTTAAAGAGGCAGGTTCCAGTGCTGTCCTTCATAAATGCGAAGAGCAGCAAGGTGTTCGAAGAGCTTTCAGAACCTATTCATTCATTCGTCATGCGTCCCTTTTCCCTTCTTGCGTTAGCATCACTAGCCTCAGCAGCCGCTGTTGTGGATGTCACAAACGGTGCGAAAGTCGAAGCTGAGACTGGTATCCTCAATGGAGTTACGGTTGGGAATAATCCAGGAGGCTTCTCCGGTTCTGGATTTGTCCAGGGTTTCGATGCTGCATCAGATAGCGTGACGATTACCTTTCAGAGTGCCAAGCAGGCTTTGTACGATGTGATCATTCAGTATGCTTCTACCTCTGGCGAAAAGCAGACTACGATGTCACTCAATGATTCGGGAGGGTCTGGGATCGTACTTGGAGCAACATCTGAAGAAAGTCCATGGGCCAATGCAACGGCTGGCCAAGTACTTTTGAAGGCTGGCACCAACACGATCACATTCACCAGCAACTGGTTGGTCTTTCTCGCGTTGTGTAAATAAGGTTTTGGTGTCGTTAAGCTAACTTTTTAGGGGGTGGTACTTTATCGACGCCGTGTACGTTTCTCCTTCGGCTCCACCTGCGAAGCACCAAGTCACAAGCAAGTTGGCCACATCAAACCCTCTCCCTATCACCCAAACTTTATTCAACAAACTTCTTTCCAATTATGGGAACGGTTCGATCTTTTCTGGCCAATCAGAGGCAGCCGGAATCGCATGGTTAGAAGAGAATGTTGGAAAGACACCGGCGATTATTGGTCTGGATTTCATGGATTATAGTCCAAGTCGTGTGGTATGTTTCATTTCCAGTAAACTTTCTGGGAAAGCCACTGATATGTGTACCTAGGAGCATGGCACTACCAGCAACGAGGTTGAAGATGGGATTGCATTCTCCGACAGAAATGGAATTGTCGCATTTCAATGGCATTGGAATGCCCCCTCGTAAGTCTCCCGTTAGCCCAATCATAAACTCCCTAACGTCACTAGACATCTCATAGACAGCCCGGCCGAGCCATGGTATTCAGGCTTCTACACCGCTGCCACAACGTTCAATCTGACAACCGTTCTTGCGAATCCCTCGAGTGCAGATTACGCACTCCTGATCAGGGACTTGGACACTATCGCTGCCTTACTCCTCCGCCTCCAAGCAGCTAACGTTCCCGTTCTCTGGCGGCCTCTTCACGAAGCCGAGGGTGGCTGGTTCTGGTGGGGCGCCCAGGGGCCCGAAGCCTGTGTGGCTCTCTACCGGCTCATGTTTGACCGGTTCACCAACCACCACCAGCTGCGCAACCTGATCTGGGTCTGGAATTCTGTAGCTACAGCTTGGTACCCCGGCGATGACATGGTTGATATTCTCGGCTACGACTCGTATCCACCTGCTGGCGACCACGGCGCCGTAAGCGCTCCATACCAGTCATTGATCACTTTGGGCAAGGATAGAAAGATGGTTTCGCTTCCTGAAGTCGGCAATATCCCCGATCCTGATCAACTCAAGCTATATCAAGCTGACTGGAGCTATTTCGTGACATGGAATGGGGCGTACATTGATACGGACGAATTTAACAGTCTCGACTTTAAGAAGAAAGTCTTTAACAACCCTTCAGTTATCAACCTTTCAGATCTAGGTAACTGGAAGTCAAATTAGAATACTATTTAGGCCAATATGTGTGCGTGGCATAATGTAGGTGGTCATTATTCAGCTATCGTTTGTGGAGAGTTGAGAGGATCTTATGTACCGTTAGTAGCGCGAGGGGCGGGCATTGTAAGTATCGGAGGATTTGAAAAGAAAGGGTTATTTGAACTAGCGTGTAATGAATATGTAGATAGCTAGTATTAAGAGCATTCATGATTAGTGCTAATTCATACATTCGCCTTAAATTATCAAATTTAACCAAGTTCTAATTAAATTCAGAAAAGATTTTTAAACTCATTTCTCTATACATCATACAACAGTACTGAGCCCAGGGAGCTCTAATATATAATAAAACAATTAATTCAAATAATAATTAATTTATAATCCAGTTTATAAGAAAAATAAAATAGTATTCTTGTTTTAAAACTCCTATTCAATCTTTTATAATATTTATAAATATAATTTAATGTATATTAAGAGGATTGAAATTAATATATATATATATAATTTATTAGAATATTAATTTATTAGATATATTGAAACAAAATTTAATCATACAAGTAAAAGCAAGTTTATTAGAGAATTTAAAAAATTAAATAAATATAATAGTTTTACTTATCGGCGTCTGTATACTAGAA
Organism: Botrytis fragariae; assembly: GCF_013461495.1. Classification (NCBI taxonomy): domain Eukaryota; kingdom Fungi; phylum Ascomycota; class Leotiomycetes; order Helotiales; family Sclerotiniaceae; genus Botrytis; species Botrytis fragariae. Next base: position 792,366 of record NW_023500990.1, on the reverse strand, counting down.
GGTGAATAGTTGTTTTTCAAAATATAAAGTATAAGAAAGAAGACTCTATTATAATATGAAATATTACGTCTATTGATCTACTAAGTACTAATAGTAGCTTATAAATAATTGTCAAATACAGAATTTTTATATTTTAGAAAGAATAATAAATAGTGTTTATACTTTAAAAAAACTAGTTGATTTATTCCTATTGTATATTTTTTATAGAATATAGAATATAAATATAACTTTAAATCTATATATTATATAAGTACTAGTCGATATAAAAAAAGATTCAAGTACTTAGATTTTAGTTTAGTACTAGGCCACTTATATCCGCCCCCCCGCTTATTTTATAGTGTTATACATTATATTACCCTTTTTCAATATTAAATATTAAATTAATCAAGAATTATAAAATTATCAAAGTTGAATAAATGAATAATATATTTTTATATTATTGATATATATAAAAATAATTCTATTATTAACTTTTAATCTATTAATATTTAATATACTAGCTATTCGCTATAATATAAGCCTCAATTTTAGAAGGTATATTAGCTTCCAAATTATTAAATAATTCTTTATTCAATATATTCCAAACTATTTATAAACAATTCTTTAGTCTTTAATAAATATATTCTGATTCACTTTTATTAATAGCAATATTAGGAAACATCTTATATATTCTTATCTTTAGAGCCTATTATATATACTCTATAGAATTAAAATCAAGGAAATAAAAAGGCTAATCCTTTAATAAAGGAATCTCCTTTTCTTGAAATTAATCTTATATTTTATAAACATAATAAATAAAAGTATTATTCTATATAAATTTATACCCTAAATCAAGCTTTTCGAAAATAGAATTTACTTTAGTTTCAAAAACCTTAAGATAAGAATTAATATTATACTTATATTTTGTACTCTCAAAATCCCTATCTATTATATATAGATTACTTTTTTTAATATCTCAAAAGCTTTTTTAGTATATAATCTTTATATTTTTATTTATATTATATATTTCGATTATTTCTGAATCCTATTTCTGAAAATTAGTATAAAAATACCATTCTAATCTTTTTTCTTTTTCTTATTCTATAAAGCATTTATCTGATTATATAATTAAGCCCTATTCTTCAATTATTAATCTCCTATAAGCTAAATACTATTTAAGCTGCTTAGTAATATATACTAGTGTAAGCTTTAATCTCTTTTTATATCTTTAATTAGCTATATTATATTTGATCAAAATCCTTTTAATAGTTCTAATATTATAATTAAGTTCAATCTTTTGAATGATTTATTTATATATAGTTTTTGAAAACAATTATATATATTGTAGTAGTATTCGTTTGTTTTGTTTAGTATATAATTTAAATCGATTAGTGTGTAATAGGTATATATTATTATTATATATTAGATTTTGTAAGAGAATATATTATATAGTTTTGTAAAAAAGTTTGAAGCTTTCTATAATTCGATAAGAATTAAGGTCTTCCTTTATTTTGCTAACTATTTTGCTATATATATATGGAGTAAAATGCTTATAAGGATTATTTTGTATATCTTTAACATATTATATATTATAAATTGAAAGTATAATTAAAATAATAAAATGTAATTATAAGAGTATAACGCGTGAAAAAACGTGTTTTATAGAGTTTCGACTAATAGAAGTGCATGGTGACTATACTTAGATTTTAAAGAAAATTGAAATGATTATGATAATTAAAAAGAAAGAAGAAATTTTATGAATTTATAGTCTAAAGAGTCTTCTTCCCCGACGACTAGTTCTTTTATAATATAATCTTCTTTTTAATATTATTTTCTCATCTGAATAATTTTTCTATAAATTAAAATTCTTAATTTGATTTTAAGATAATATTTCAATTTTAATTTACAGTAAAAACCCCGAATATCATTATTTCATGTATTAATACCTCAAATGTCAGATTTATTATTAAAATGATCTCAACTAGTATTTTATAATACTTATTAATCTTTCAATCTAATATAAAACCTTTCAGGAATTGATGAAATAAAAGAAAAAAAGATATAATTATTGATTGGAGCTTAAGGAATTCAATAAAGTAATTTATTTTGAATTATTTTAAAAATTAAAATTAAAATTCAATTTGATAGTTTTCTAGTCAGTTTTGTTATAGTGATTAAGCTTTAATACTAACTCCCTTATTATTAAAATACTATTATATTAGATTTTAATTTTAATTTCAAAGATAATTCCGAAAAAATTATATAATTAATTTTCTTGAATTTTAATTAATAATTATGTCTTTTCTTTTTCTATTTTATTAATTCCTAAAAAGTTGTGTACTAGATTTGAAATTTGTTAATCTATAAATTTTATAGTAGTATAATGAAATAATGATATTTAGTTCTATTATATACCAATTAAGGTATTAATATATGAAATAATGATATTCGGGGTTCTTACTATTTAATTTATAATTTTTATAATAAGTATAATATATTCTAAAATAATTATAATCACTATTAAATAGAATAATAGAAATAAAGTAATATAATTAGGTAATAAAAGATAGGCTATAGTAATTATATATAATAATATGAAGAATAAAATTATGTCTTTGTTTCTTATGATTTAAAGATAAATCTTTTTTTTTAATTAATATATTAAAACTAATGTTTCTATAGATTAAATTATTAAATCTTTTTTTAATAAACAGATAAATATAAAAGAAGATTAATATAATTAAAATACTTTAATAAACATATAAGGAATTAAATTAAGGGTAAATATAAAATACTAATACTAAATAAACATAAAAGCTATAAATTAATCTTATTCTAGAATTATTACAAAAAGAATAATACTAAATATATATATTTATTATTATATTTGAGTTATTTAATTTAGTCTTTTGATATTAAATGTTTTAATATTTTAAAATAGGGATATAATATTCAAATTAAGGGATTTATAAAAGTATGTATATAAACGTAGGTAAATAACTTCAACTTAATAACTACTATATCAAGCTTTAAGCAAATACGAAAGAGACTAGCTCTTTTAGTAGTGTCTATATAAGGCCTACAACTTTCTATGTAGCTAGCTCTTTAGACAGAAGATAATATAGACATTTATATTGTTTTAATTAAAAATAATATAATATATATATCTTTTTAGTAGCATTCAATTCAGTATTAGCATATTATATAATCAGATCACATGATTGTCGCCTATAAGCTTACGAAAGCGACCATTAATCCGAAAACGACCATTAAGCCGAAAACGGCCATAAATCCGAAAACGGATATAAAAAATAAAGAATATGAAAAAGGGCTTTATTTCGAAAGAATGGACGGATTAGGAAGAGATTTACAAGAGATTTATGAAAGCGGAAATACTGAATTAGAAGGAAAAAGCATAAAAAGAGGCTTTTTTCCCTTGAATGTAGAATAAGAGAGATCACAATAAAATACAGATTCTTTAATATCACGTGTCACACTGCTTATATAATCCATTTTAGTCGTTAACCAGAGCCAGCTTCCATTACATACTATTAGCCTATGACCTACGATAGGTTATGAGCCCGGGAACTCATATATACGACTAAAAAGAAGCATATGCACGTCGAAATACGCGTCGAAAAAGCAAGAAAAGAGTGAAAAAGCCGAAAGACAATCGACTTCGCACCTAAAAGCGAAGAATACGAAGAAATTCACTCAATCAAGACGCCTCATACGTCATACAAGCGATCCTACACGCTAGTACGAATTTACATCGACCTCAAATCCTCATTCAAGTCCTAAGAATATATATATACACCCATATATATATATAATACCCTTGTCATACTACTAGGTAGTATAAAAAGGAGTACACACGTCACCGGACGTATATATCATCAATATCATACGTCACCGGGTGCAAATAAGCCCTCTCAACATACGTCACCGGACGCATATAATATCAACACTACACATCACCGGGTGTATAGTAGTCCCCTCACTACACGTCACCGGGAGAAGTAGAGTTGAATATCACACCTCACCGGAGGCATAAAGCTAGTCGTCGCTTATATACGAACCCTTGTCGACCCTTATATACGTCTGCGAACCATATATACACTGTCGACCCTATAATATATATGGAATTAGTCGAAGACTTCCCCGATTGGACAATAAAAGGGTATAAAAGAACGTTAAATAATAGGGAATACGACATAATTCAATACGAAAAAAGAAGAGAAAGATATATAAACAATTTATATCACTTTATCGTATATTCAATAAAGGTCAAATACCACCCAATAGCTCAAGGAACCGAAAGCCAAGCCCAATTGGATTCACTAGGCATATCAGATTCTAATTATAGTTTAACTATATATTATAATATTGATTCAGAAGCTATTAGTAGGAATTCCAATCTTACTTCCGAAGAAGCCTGGAATCCGACCTATATTCAAAGCGCTATTATAGAGAAAGGACTAAATACGAATCCGAATCTAATTCAAATCGAAGATCAAAATATCGATTTAATATTCAGATTAGCGAGAAGAGAGGCCAATCGACTAAGATCATATCAAATCCCTGTATACGAAAGTATATCGCATATTACGATATAAATCATATATCATATGAATCTTATAGGCCAGGATATACCTACAAGAACCGTCAAAAGATTCAAAAAGAGATTAAATAATAGGGAATACGAAGCGATTCAATACGAAAGCAAGGAAGAAACCTATAATAATAATAATCTTATTATTAAAATAGAATTTCGAATAATAGTTAAATACTATCCAAAAGCACAAGGAAACGAAACTCAAGCCGAATTAGATCAATTAGACATCGAAGATTCAATATATAATATTTCTATATTATATAATTATAATACAGAAACTATTATATCAAACCCTACACAACAGAACGCTTGGTCCCCTATTTATATAAGGAACGCTATTATATATTCAAAAATAGACGCGAATATAAATCTCTTCGATCTTGAATCCGAAAATATCGATTTAATAAACAATATAATTAATAGGGAATTAGATCGTCTAGACGAATATCAAATTCCTTATAATTGTACGTTTACATCAAGAGATATAGATCAATAAATCTATATAAATATCTCTTTATATTAATATATATATAAATATATTATTTATTAATATATTAAGCTCTTTTAGCCTATTTTTAGCCTGTGTCCCTGAGACTAAACCTAGTTGAAGAATAAAACTAGGTCCCTAGAAGCTATACGTGTACGTGTACGTCATCCATAGCGGATCGTATAGCATTATATCTCATACGAAGGTGCCCTAGCTTGAATAGATCTATATATAAGGATTTATATAGGTTTATATCAAGAGGTGGCAGCTAAAATCTAATCACTTCCCGAAATAAAGCTTTATAAAAGCTATATTAAGATTCTGATTATATAGTACTTACCACACTATAATAAAATATTCATATATATCAAATAAAAATATATAAAAAATGAATATGAATCAAGGAATCAAGTTTATAGGTCCTAAACTGAATGGTCGTTCTAATTATATAGAATGGTATAATAAATCTAAGCTCTTTTTAGAGGCTAATGGTTTTATGCCCTATATAGACGATTCAGAAAAAGGCCCCGATCGATCCCTATATTTTAAAGAAAATAATACACCTATTTCAAGAGAAATTCACCTCAAATATAGCGAAAAAGTGAAGGAATACGAAGATAAATCCAAAAGAGCTCTAGCAACACTAAAATCAATAATATCAATGGATTTAGTGGAAAGATTTAAGGAAAAAACAAATCCAAAAGAGCTCTGGGATACTATAAATAAGATTTATGGTGAAACTTCACTCGATATAATAGGCCGATATTTTAATAAATTAATAGAATCAAATTATAATGATTTTAATAATATGGATGAATATACAAACCATATATTATCATCATACATATATTTAAAAGAATTAAAATTCGAATTGCAAAAATCTTATATAATATGGATTGTATTTAATGGTCTAAATGACTCATTTGATTCGTTTAAATCACGAAAAACAGAAGAATTATCAAAAGATTTAAATAATAATGATAATATTGATTTGGATAAGCTTATATCCGAATTAATATTCGAAGAATCAAGAATGAAAGGCTCTATAGAGTCTAATAGGGTTATAAAACCATTAAATACTATACCAAATTGTACATTTTGCAATAAAAAGGGGCATTTAGAAGAAAAGTGTTTCAAAAAACACCCAGAACTATATAATAAGGATTATAAAAGGTCTAAAAACTCTAATAATAAGAGTAATTCCAAAAAACAACTCTATAAAGTTACTAAAGAGTTAAATAACCTTAAAAAATCCAATAGGACCTATAAAAACAATAAAAATAATAAAAATTCCAATCAAAAACAAAAGAAAAATAATAAAAATCATAATAAAAATGATAAAAATTATAAAGAAAGCTCTGATAATGAGATAAATCAGGCCTCTCAAATGGACTATGATTTAGCATCTAGCCCTGAATGGGAAAATAATATTATGACTATATCCATGCTAGCCAATCATACTAGTAGGTCTAAAAATAATATTATAATAGATTCAGGAGCTACAGAGCACTACTGCCCAAATAAAGATTGGTTTATAAATTATAAAGAATATAAAGTCCCAAAACACGCAAATATAGCTAATGGAGAATCTATATTAGTATTAGGGCAAGGGGATATTCCTATTATTATAAATAATAAGAAAATATTCATTCGAATGGTAAAGCATATTCCATCATTAAAATCAACTCTAATTAGCACCAAACAAGCCGCTAAAAAGGGTTGGGCTAGTGAAATACTACCCCCCGGCAATATTTATAAATTTTCAAATAAATTTTTAAATATAAAGGCGAACGCTAAATGGATTGATAATGCTTTCTACCTAGAATGCGATATAAATTATGATTTATTAAATCAAAATAAGAATATTATTTATAATAATAATAAAGATTCTAAAATAGATCAAATAAATGAATCTAAAGAAGAATCAGAATCTAAAAAAGAATCTAATAATACGAATCTAAAAGATTTAAACCTATGGCATAAGCGTTTAAATCATATAAATAAAGATTATATTATAAAAACACTAAATTTAAAAGATTCTAAAATGGATTTAAGTCATTGTGAAGCCTGTATATACGGTAAAATGACTCAAAATATTAGTAAATCCCTATCAAATTTGAAATTAGACAAATTTGATAAAATTAGTACTGATATTTGTGGACCATTTAAAACACCAGGATTAAAAGGAGAAAAATATTTTATTACTTTCACAGATTGGGCTACACGAGGCATATGGGTGTATTCCATAAAATTTAAATCAGACGCTTTTAATATATTAAAAGAAGTATTTTATTTGATATATAATCAATTTAATACTAAAATAAAGGCGATCAGATTAGATAATGCTAAAGAATTTAATTCCAATCAATGGAATTTATTCGCTAAATCTAAAGGAATTATACTAGAATATATTAGTCCTCACCATCATTCCCAAAATGGAATAGCCGAAAAATTAAATAGATATTTAGTAGAAAGAATACTAGTATTTATAAGAGATAAAAATCTACCTATATTCTTATGGCCTAATATACTAAAAGGAATAGTTTATATTAAGAATAGACACTATAATAGGACTATAAAAAGCTCACCCTTTAAGTTATTATATAATAAAGAACCTAATATAAAATATATTAGGATTCTAGGATCTCTTGCATATGTATTAAAACATAAAGAAAAAAGAGATAATAAATTTGATTATAAATCAGAAAAAGGAATTTTAGTAGGATTTGAATCTTCAAAGAATTTATTATTTTATATTCCAAATAGAAATAAGATAATGAGTTCTAGTGATTTTATCATTAAAGAAGATATGCTATATTATAATAATAATATTAAAAATAATCTTACTAAAAAGGACCTATTAGAAGAGTTAAAAGAAAACTCTGATACTGATGATCAAGAAGAAGAGGTAGATATATATAATAATATATATAAAGATTTAAATAAAAATATTGATTCTAAAGATTCTAATATTAATAAAAGCAGATTAATGGTTGAAATACCATTTAATTCTAATTTGCCTACCCCTGTTAGGCAATCTAAGCGTACGCGAGGGGTAGAACCGCAATTAGATATATATAATCTCGCTTATATATCATATATTGAATCAAAGAATCAAAATTATAAATTTAAATTAAACAATATTGATGACGATCAATATAAAAAGAATATATTATTATGTTTCAGTATAAAAACTGACGAAAAAGTAATAATAAAAAGGCCTTATAATAAAAATCTAATAACTCCTGAAACATATTCACAAGCTATAAATTCTGATCAAAAAGAATATTGGGAAAAAGCTATGGAATATGAAATAAAGACCCTTGAAAAGAATAAAACCTGGGATATTATTATTAAAAAGAAGAATAATAATATAAAAGAGCTAAATGTCCTAAAGACAAAATGGGTTTATAAAATTAAATATTTATCTGATGATAATATTGAATTTAAAGCTAGATACGTAGCTAAAGGGTTTGAACAACTATATGGATTAGATTATTTAAACACTTTTGCTAGCGTGATAAAGCAAATGGCCTGGAAATTGGTATTTGCACTAGCAATAAATAAAGGGTGGTATATATACAAAATAGACATGGTTTTAGCTTTTGTACAGGGAGATATTGATAAAAATATATACATCAAAGCCCCTGAAATATATCATAATAATGATATAATATTAAAGCTAAATAAAGCTCTATATGGATTAAAACAGTCCGCTAGAATCTGGTATACTACATTAAAAAGCATATTAAATAAATTAAATTTTATTAATATAAAATCAGACGAGTGTATATTTATAAATAAATATTCGGGATTAATATTGAATATATTCGTCGATGATATTGCTATTGTAGGCTCTAGCGAGGTTCTAATCAAAGATTTTATTAAAAATCTTAAAAACCATTTAGATCTAAAGGATTTGGGTCCAATAAAAGACTATTTAGGTATTCAAATCAATTTAAATAAAGACTATATTGAATTATATCAAGAAGAATACATAAATAAATGTCTAAAAGACCTAAAACTAGAAGATTGCACCCCTGTAGCTACACCTATGGTTGCTAAAAATGATATAAAAATAAATCCCAATAAAGCCGATTTAGATAAAATAAAATGGGCTCAAAAAGCAATAGGGAAATTACTATATTTAGCACTAGGAACTAGATGGGATATTGCTTATTCTGTATTAAAATTAGCAAGATATACGTCTAATCCTAGTAAAGACCATATAATAGCTATGAAAAGAATATTTCGGTATTTAAAAGGGACTAAAACGTTTAAAACTACGTATAAAAAAGATAATAATAAATATATCAAAGGATTTTGCGACGCAGATTATGCGGGAGATAAAAGCTCTGCTAAATCCACTAGTGGCTATATATTTATATATGCTAATGGTCCAATCAGCTGGAGGACTAAATTGCAATCTGTCGTAGCACAAAATACAGCAGAATCCGAGCTAATTGCTATAAATTTAGCCGCTAGAGAGGCTATATATTTAAGACGTATACTACAGGAACTAAATCAATTTAATCAAAATAAATTCCCATTATATACGGATAATATGTCGGCAAAAGCTATATCGGATAATCCTATATATCACGATAGGAGCAAGCATATTGATACTAAATATTATTATATAAGAGATCTTATAAATAAAGGATATTTAGACCTAATATGGATTTCTACAGAAAATCAATTAGCTGATGGATTAACTAAGCCATTAGAAAGAATCAAATTATCAAGATTTATTGATATGATTCAAAATTTTAATAATTATTATTATTAAAATAAAAACATATATAAAAAATTAGTACTCTTTTTCCCTTTAAAATAAGAAGGTTTTTAATGAGACTAATTTATATTTATATATATAAAAAGATGATACATATTAAAGGGGACTATTGTTTTAATTAAAAATAATATAATATATATATCTTTTTAGTAGCATTCAATTCAGTATTAGCATATTATATAATCAGATCACATGATTGTCGCCTATAAGCTTACGAAAGCGACCATTAATCCGAAAACGACCATTAAGCCGAAAACGGCCATAAATCCGAAAACGGATATAAAAAATAAAGAATATGAAAAAGGGCTTTATTTCGAAAGAATGGACGGATTAGGAAGAGATTTACAAGAGATTTATGAAAGCGGAAATACTGAATTAGAAGGAAAAAGCATAAAAAGAGGCTTTTTTCCCTTGAATGTAGAATAAGAGAGATCACAATAAAATACAGATTCTTTAATATCACGTGTCACACTGCTTATATAATCCATTTTAGTCGTTAACCAGAGCCAGCTTCCATTACATACTATTAGCCTATGACCTACGATAATTTAGAACCTATAATTCGTAGGTACTATGTCTTTCGTATCCTTCTGAAACTAATAATAAGAGATTTTTTGGGGATTATAAGAGAATATTATTAAAAATATAAACACAAGAAATATCTCTTTTTTATTCTCTTTTTAATTCTCTTTTTAATTCTTTTTGAAAACTTTGAAATAATATATTTACTAAATTAAAACTGTATATTTATTTGTAAAAGAAGATAATAAAAAGATTAAACAACGAATTTGTAATAAATCTTTATAATAAGATATTATCTGGTTTATAAATCTATATTCAACCTTAATCTAAGACAGATTTTTTGACTATAAGAAATTATTATCTAATCCAGTTCATACGGTATTGTTATTTTTCCTCCGATAGAGGCGATAGATGTCGACAATATTTCCATGACATGTAACACGCCCTGTCAACGACAAGTTGACTCATGTTTGTGGGTTCGTAGGTAAGCTCAATTGAGGTACCGGTATTGTGGACTGCTGAGTATACTTCAAATGTACTTGTGCGGCTAGAACTTGATCTAAATATGAGCTATTAATTGTTTTATCTTTTATTACTTTATGGAATGTCCCTCGAGTAGAGTGTCGTATATTTTGTGCTCGCACGAATAGTAGTATTCTCAACCGGAGGCGGGATGAGCTAAAAAGAAAGTTTTTTTGGGCAACACTAAAAAGAACCTCATAGCGCGCGCCCTTAAAGCGACACACCCAGCTTTCGAGAATGTTCCTTTGAAATATGTTTTCATTCTAAATTGAGAGGTCCGTACATGCTCTGTAGTATATAAGCTCAAGAAATCACATTATTTGAATATGTCGTATTCGCTTTTATCATTGTCCCTTGCGCCACTTCAGACAATCTTTTAAGTTCAATTGGTGATATTTAGTATCCGTTGAAATTTTTCTTAAATCGTACTCGGTCATTTGAAATGGCTTCCTCCAATCAATCCTCGATCTTGGTGCGCAATGCACAACTTGATGATGCTACTCAAGTCGCTAAGCTTGGCTCTTTTGTCTTCAGCGCCACCTTTGGCCACTCAGTTGAGCCACACCAGTTGCAAAACTACCTCGACGAATCCTACAGCGTAGCAGCAACCGCTGCAGATATCTCCAATCCTCAAAAAGACATGATCGTTGCTACAAAAGAAGGGAATGAGGATATTATCGCTTTTGCTCTTTTGACTCGTGGCACGAGCGAACCGTGCGTCCAGCATCTGCAAAATACAGTGGAGCTACAAAGAATATACGTCCATCCAAGTACTCATGGACAGGGTGTTGGAAAATTATTAGCTGATAGGCTGGAGAATAACGCTCGAGATCAGAAATTCCAGTATATATGGCTTGGTGTCTGGGAGGAGAACCACCAGGCAATGAAAGCATATGAGAAATGGGGATATAAGAAGGTCGGAGAGCATGATTTTACGATAGGTCAGGTTGTACAAACAGATCATATATTACTGAAACAGCTCTAAGGTGTCGGGGGGAGGGGGTTAGGACTAGTTTAAATGTATAATCCGCATTGAATCCGCTCTTTATAATTCGCTCTTTGTATTATAACGGATTCTATAATAATAATAATCTACTTTAAAAAGAATAGATTATTAATCTTTAATTTTATAATTTATATATTAAATCCATTATGAAATGTATTAAAATAAAAGGAAATAGAGTATATATATAGTATAGCGAATTATATCATATTAGTGGATCGCTTGGCTCACGTGATTCACAATCCCATATATTATTACTTCTTACTAAAGAGCTCTTCTAGCTCTTTATCTTAGTATTCTAAATATTATAATCGTTATATATAGTATATATATATAAATTAAATAGAATAACTTGAATTTTTAATTTATTACTATTATTTTAATAATAGAATAAGTGAATATTGAAATAGTTTTATTTAATTGAAATTAAAATTTGTATATAAAATAAACTCTAATTTAAAGAAAGCCTAAAAATTTAGATTATATATACTAAAGCTTCAAATTATAAGCCTATAGTAACCTACAAAAAGTGTAAATTATTTTTAAAAAAAAATAGGAACGTTTTTTTAATTTTCACTTTCTAATCTATACTTTCTTTTTCGTATACAAATTTATTAAAAATGTGAATTAAATTACAAATCGAATTCATATTTTGAAAAACTCAAAAGGAAATTTCGTCAATTTATAAAAGATTATACAAAACCTGTAATTCTTGAAATATTTTATATTCAAATATAAATTCAAAATCTACTTTTAAAAAAAAGATTTCAGCGGATTATTCGATAGAATCCGCGCGGATTTATACATCTAGACTAGCCCTTAAAGTAAAAATTATAATGAGATTGCTATTATAAATAATAATAAAAATCAAAATAGAATATTTACGAATCTATATTAGGAAGTAGAACTTGAGAACGAGATTAATACTACTAGTAATCGTTAGGGTACTATATAGATACTAGTAAATTAGAATTAGAAAATAAACTTAGAAGTTTATAAAGATAAAATTTAAGTCTTTGAATTATTTTAAATAATCTAGTTATTAATATAAACATTTAAAGATTATAAAAATTATAAAAATTATAATTAAAAATACTATATTTCGCCCATATATTTGAAATTATTTAAAACCAATCTTTAATAAACTTAGAATTTTTATAGAAAATTCTTTAAAAATTGCAAATATAATTAAAATATATCTTTGATTTTGTATAACATTTTATAAATTAATAAGTCTAAAGCTTTTTAATTTTTATAATTCTTTATAATTAAAGAATATAATTTACTATATTCTCTATATCTTTAAATTTAAATAAAAATTCTTTTAAATTTAAATTAAATATATATTAAATAATTACTTTCTTTTTTAATTTTATAATAGTATATTAGTTGTTTAAATTTCTATACAAAAACTCAAATTCTATATTTTATATTAAAGAATTATATAAAGAATATTATAAAGCTTAATAATTTTTTGAATACTTAGTTTTTCATTTCTATAAATAGCTTTAATAATTAATAATATTCAAGTTTCTTAATTATTTAATCATATAATAAATAATTAATAAATTGTATATTAAAATTGAAGATGTAAATTGAAGATATAGTACTAGGCCATTTATATCCGCCCCCCCGCTTATTTTATAGTATCACACATTGTACCACCCTTTTTCAATATCAAATATTAAATCAATCAAGAATTATAAAATTATTAAAATTGAATAAATGAATAATATATTTTTATATTATTAATATATATAAAAATAATTTTATTATTGATTTTCAATCTATCAATATTTAATATACCAGCTATTCACTATAATACAAACTTTAATTTTAAAAGATATATTAACTTTCAAATTATTAAATAATTCTTTATTTAATATATTCCAAACTACTTATAAACAACTCTCTAGTCTTTAATAAATATATTCTGATTTACTTTTATTAATAGCAATATTAGGAAATATCTTATATATTCTTATTTTTAAAGTTTATTATATATACTTTATAGAATTAAGATTGGGAAAGTAAAGAGACTAATTCTTTAATAAAAAAATCTTTTTTTTTTGAAATCAATTTTATATTTTATAGGTATAATAAATAAAAGTATTATTCTAGATAAATTTATATTCTAAATTAAGCTTTTTGAAAATAAAGCTTATTTTAATTTCAAAAACCTTGAAATAAAAATTAATATTATATTTATATTTCATATTCTCAAAATCTCTATTCATTATATATAAATTACTCCTTTTAATATTCCAAAAACTTTTTTAATATATAATCTTTATATTCTTATTTATATTATATATTTCAATCATTTCTGAATCCCATTTCTGAAAACTAGTATAAAAGTATTATTCTAATCTTTTTCCTTTTCCTTATTTTATAAAGCACTCATCTAATTATATAATTAGATCTTATTCTTTAATTGTCAATCCTCTATAAGCTAGGTACTATTTAAACCGCTTAGTAATATATATTAATATAAGCTTTGGTTTTTTCTTATATTTTTAATTGATTATATTATATTCAATCAAAATCCTCTTAATAATTCTAATACTATAATCAAATCTAATCTCTTAAATAATCTATTTATATATAATTTTCGAAAACAATTATATATATTATAATAGTATTTGTTTGTTTTATTTAATATATAATTTAGATTAACTAATATATAATAGATATATATTATTATTATATATTAGATTTTATAAAAAAATATATTATATAATTCTACAAAAAAGTTCAAAGCTCTTTATAATTTAATAGAAATTGAGATTTTCCTTTATTTTACTAACTATTTTGTTATATATATATAAAATAAAATACTTATAAAAATCATTTTGCATATCTTTAATATATTATATATTATAAATTGAAAGTATAATTAAAATAATAAAATATAATTATAGAAGTATAATACATGAAAAAACGTGTTTTATAGAGTTTCGGCTAATAGAAGTATATAATGACTATATTAATTGAGAGAAATATAATTGATTTAGTAATATAGACTATTCGATAATAAATCACGTTATATAATATTCCTATAATCCAAATTATTCTTAAGATCAAAATTACTTTCAAAAATAAGAATATCTTAAGACTGAATCATTAAAACTAAAAATGATTAAAATTAT
Source organism: Botrytis fragariae (assembly GCF_013461495.1). Taxonomy (NCBI): domain Eukaryota; kingdom Fungi; phylum Ascomycota; class Leotiomycetes; order Helotiales; family Sclerotiniaceae; genus Botrytis; species Botrytis fragariae. Next base: position 777,294 of record NW_023500990.1, on the reverse strand, counting down.
AGACATCTATAAACGATCTTAATCGAGAAGTCTTCAATTAGACTACTGATATTGTGCTGCTATTGACCGAGAAAGCTAGTATTTTATACTAATTCGAATTCACTTAAAGAGACACCTTGGCGGTTTAGAGTAAGCCTACTTCACGATAAACAATGTTTCTCAATTCGTACAAGACCATGAGCTAGTATGCTTTTGGCAATTGTGCTATTTTATTTGGTATCTTGTAGAACAGTTCCTAATAAAATTGTGAATGACTTAGTCTGAATGAAATTTTATGCCTTCTCTGGTTTTCGAGTCTTCAAAAAAAACAGGTCATTAGCACTGCTTTAGGGGCCTCATGTTCCGTTCGCAATACCACCTTTATCTCGATTCCCACTTCATTGAGATCAAAAAAATTGACAGCCTTTTCATGGCCCTTCTGAGGCTAAAATTAGTGCCTCTTTTTTCACTAGTTGAGGAGAAAGGTCCGATGTCTCGATATCGAAGGAAGACTGAGGTTGAACGGGGGTGCTTCCCCGTAGAATAACAATTAAGTGGAATATAAGGGCCATCCCTTTTACTACCCTTTCTAGAAAATACAACTCATTATCCACCCACTTAAGCAACTTTTTCTCTGATACCACTAGAGTGCCAAGATCTAAAGTAATAGGTTGGGAAAAGGTTACAATATACCTATTCCCCGTTCATCGGGATACTAGAGCTGTCAACATGAGTTGGAGTACACAGGAACAGCTTTGTGTACTTGCATTGAAGACTCGCTCTTCATTCATAAGGCATCATGACCACCTAAAATAAGTCAAATGGGGTCCTTGGTAGCCACCATAATGCTCATATCCGAAACCATGAATTGAAAATTATCAATCACAGCAACGAGACGAGAAAAATAGCTGGGAATTTGATGCAGAAGTAGAATTATTCAAATCGAAATAAGAGCGGAAATAAATGACCTTCGCTTGTGGGTGTGAGCAAGATATTCAACATAAAACGGAATGCTTAGGTAGTTATTGGGGTTGACAATATAGATGCGGGGTAAATGGCGGGGTTGTTTTCTATGCTACTTTCTATTCTTGGATTGAGTATTTTTAGTATGCTAATTGAAGATTCAACCGTTTTGGCCATCAAATCCTCGGTATCTATCTACATGATCACAATACATCAACTTATTACATGGAAGCTTTGAGCTCATCACACAGCCCAGTTGGTGAAGGGTATGACGGGCTCTTTGGAAACCACTCCGTCAAATTATAACTTCAATTTTTGAGCTTGCAGCGGGATTCTGGAGATTCGTTTCATTCCGTAACACAGGAATTATCCATTCAGGAAATAATGACAATGAAATAACAACGCGCCATGCCAACGTTTTCCAATTCATTTCATTGGCATCTGTGGGGGAAAAGGGTGTTCACATGATCATGGGTCCAAGGTTGGAGAGACATTTATAGCTTAAGAACATGATAGATTTGATTTGACGCGATAGGCATTGTAATTGAGGCATAATTGTAGATATAGCTGTTGAATTTATTATCTAGAAGTCATCGACAAAATAGCTTACTAATTCTAGGCCTGAAATTGAGCTCTAGAGTCGACTTGACAGTTGACCGAATGAGTCTCGATTGACTACGCGTTCGAAATAATTTTTGCCATAGGACGCGCATCAGTATCGACGATCAAGAGTTTTCCGTCACCTCGACCGAGTATTCCATAGACATTAACTTCGCCATCCTTGATACCTAAGACTGTACTGGTTCCTGCATATGTTGCTTCGCCTTCAGTTCCGCATCGATTGGCGAGAATGATAATGATTTCTTCATTACTGCTAGCCTCAATGATAGGTTTCAGCCTCATAATCCAGTAAGAGATTGTGTCCATATCTGGTTCGCTTGATAATAGACCGTAAGGTAATTGATCCTGTCTCGTAAGCCAAGCCATGGACAAAATAACAAGATTTGCTTTCTTTTGAAGTACGTGGCAAGCGAATTCACAAGTAATCCAGGGAGTTTCGAATTTGTATGGATTCAAATCCATACCTGTAGGCCATGATTATCAGTAAATTTACTAAAAATGTTGAGGTGTCATCAAGTATGATTGGAGCGCAAATGATATGCTAATGCTTACAGATTCCCATTGCCACCGTCCCTAGCCCCCTGATATCTCCATCGTAAAAGCCAGATCCTTCATGAGCCCAAGTTTCATCTGTATAATATAGAAATGACTTTCGATAGTTGGCGATAGTCTTACCCTCCTTATCCACCGTAACTGTAGAGTTATAACATTCGGGATTTGCTGATCTACTCGAAGGATTGGAAACTTTCTCCGGATAGCCAACCGTAACTATACAGTTGTACTTGAGAGCTGTCGTACGTGCCCATGATGACGTGACGCCGGAAGTAGTCGGCTCAAGATAAGGAGTGATATGTTCCAAAGAGGAGAAATTATAACCTGCATGACGGTTAGTCGTGAAATTGGTAAGACGCGACTGTTAAAGAGATCGGGGATATAATAGTTACCAGAAAAGGCCATTTCAGGCAACACCAAAAGATCGAGATTCTCCGGCTTTGCTTTCGTGAGTATGGCATCCGCCTTTGTGAAGTTATTGGCGACATCCCCGACCTGGTTTATCGTATTAGCTATGTTTGTAAATGGTATGACCGGATATTTACTTACTTGAGGATCGAACTGCAAACAAGCAACTCTCATAATTATGGCCGTTTGTGGATTCTCCTCAGAATTTGCCGATGTTGGAGATCGAACGCTTTTTTATGATAGAGAGCTCCACCAAGTATACGACAATGCGTGTTAGATTCCAGTACCTTGGTGACCTTACTATAGATAATCTTGCCAAGGACTTTACCCCGGAAACGACTAGCGTTCTACTAGTAAAGTAGCAGCTAGGATGCACCGAGAAGTTCAGAATCTAGTGTCAATCGAGCGGTTGAATGAAGAAAAAGGTATATATCGAGGAGGGAATGGCGGGATGATTGTGAGTGCCGCTTCTCGAAAGGTTCGAATTGTGTCGGCGTGGATCAGTGAAGAATGGTGAGAAACAGATAGATCAGTACCTTTACTGTAGATGCAACAATGATGGAATTCTTAGAGAACAGCTGGCTAAATTAGTAGCGACGTCTGCAGTTTGTTCAGCCTCTACCCCGCCCGTTTGGCTGCTTGTTCAGCCGGCATGAGATTTTTCGAATGTTGCACAGAAGCCCCGTAAAAACCTTATCAGACTTGTGAAAGTTGACTTTCCTTCGAGATTTGGTTTCTAATAAGTTCTTGATCAATGATTATGGAAGAGGAAAGAGTGATACGGGGAGCGCTGTACTATATCAATAGAGTTTAATCGACCAATCGCGGAAGTGTAAATATACGATTAACAAGAGGCATGTGTTATACGAGCTTTGATTGGCCACCTATTGCTTCCTTCGCAATTATCGACATGCTCGTGATTAGTCATTAAGGCGGTCAGTGCACCAATGGGTACACAGACTCACGGGACAGCATAACAGTAAAGCACAATCTCACACCTAAATTAATTACAAAATTTAATAGAAATTTGAATTCTAATTGAATATTATTCAAACAAATATATTATATTCTTTTAAGTATTAAAAAATAATGTATAAAAAACACATTCAAAAAACAAAGATTTGAGCTCAATAATTCAATAACGTGATTCATATACGAGTGGATTATATGACCGAGTAGATCACTTGAAAATGCATCAAAATTAAACTTCTCTTAATTTTCGTATTTTAATAATTAATTAATATTTTTTGAAAAAGAAATTATATTTGAAAATAAGAAAAATATAGATAATTAAGAATTATAAATATTTTTATTATATTTTGAGAACAATTGAAATTGTTACGATTTTCGTTAAAAAAAACACTATTTTTATAATAACTATTAACGTGTTTTATAAGTACATGACTCATATTAGTATATAGCCTATTTTAAAAATATATCAAAATTAAGCTTTTTTTAATAATTATATTTCAATAACCAATTGTTGTTTTCTTAATAAAAAAGAATATTAAATAATAATAAAAATCTTGTTTTTGAAATATATAGTTTTTATATAAATTTTCTTATTATATTCTAAAAAAAATAGAAATTTCTATCATAATTCTTATATTGATTCGAATTTTTCAAGAAAGATTAGATTTTTATAATATCTTTATAATTAAATTTTGTATATTTAATTTTTAAAAGATTTCATCAATAAATAAAGAAAGTATATAATTATAAATAAACGAGGTTTATATATAAAATAAAGTAGGTCATATACTGATACAAACTATATACTAATAAACTAAGTTATCTAAAATCGAATTTTTAATTATTAATTAGAAATTAATATTATTTATATAGATAATTATAAGATTTAGAAAAGAAATTTAAATTATATTAATAAATAAAGAGAGTGTACGGCTACGAATAGACGAATTTTATACGTAAGTTGAGTGATCCACTCGGTGATATGATCCACTCGCATATAAATCACGTTATAACATTCTTTCAATGGATGATCTTGCCATCAGGCTCGTGATAAATTCGCCGATTGCCCTTCGCTCAAACTTTTAGAAGGGTTGTTCGCACATGAACATAAAGGAAGCATATTGGACGTTTTGAGCGGGATAGAATTTAGTATATCACTTTTTTTGGATTCATAACTTGGTAATTCCTAGCCTAGTTGCCCAGGAGTTTTCAAATTTTCATCCTTCCCATCAGAGTGTACGCCGTGACTCCCTAACAGCTTCAAAGTTCAAAGTGTCAACCTGACCAAGCGAAGCAGCGAAATACGTTAGCGTCTGCTCAGTAAGTATCTTGTAGCGGTAGGGTTATGTCATTTTCTGGTAAATTCTCATTCTAGTATTAGTTTTCATAGAAACTGTTAGAAATCCTTTCGGCTGTTTGGCTTGTTGAGAATAAATGACTACCGAGAATGGTGATGTGTGAGTAACCTCTTCTTCGCGACCCTAAGAAGTCAAAGTACGCAATGAAAAGATATCAAATTGGAGAGATGGTCTGTTTCTGACTCTCTGTTTTCCCACAAGAGTCAAATTTGACACAAGTCTACGATCCCTCTTGACCACCTGCTCCGTGAACATAATATTGACAACACACACCAACTTCATGAGTATACATTTCGCTCCAGAGACAGTTATCTAGGGCGGTTGGGTGCAAAAGACGGAGGACTCTGCGTCAATCTGATTTCACTTTGAACAAGCAAGGCCTCCAAGATTTCCGATTGACTTTCATCGGGTAGCTTGGTAGCCGGTGCTCTGATTTGTATGCATTCAGACACACACTCTGGATAAGCTCTGTCTTTTGTGATTGATTTCGTGTTCTTGAAGCCATTCTCTTAAGGTTCAGGACAAGTTGTGACTTCTCATTAGCGCGTTTGGTTTCGTTATTTTTATCGTCAGTCAAATTTTTGATTATGAGATTTTTCTCAGCAACTTCAGACTCTAAGCGATTGATCGTTTGCTTGTGGGCTTCAATGGAGATGTTTGCGTCATCTAGTATACTCGTTTTCTCACTTCGTGTTTTAGCTTCAAGCTCAAGCTGCTTCTTTTGGCTTTGGATGTTGATCCGTAAGTTTGCAATGATACCGAATTGCTCCGCTACCTTTTTTTGTGAATCTTCCATCTGGAGCTCGATGATATCGAGATTTTTCTTGGCAATGTCAAGTTCGTTTTGAAGTTTGTCACATCGCTCATCAGTAGTGTTACATACCTTCAAACTTTCCGTGAGACTATCCGTGAGATTTTTCTTCTCCATTTCCAACATCCTCACTTTCTTCTCGGCATTATCAAGTTCTTTGTTAAAAAGCATGGCCTTGACATCGGGATTCAATTCTCGCACGCTATTGAGGCTACCATATGCGAGAATTGTGATAGTCAATGCGCTGTCAATTAAGTGCTGGGAGGGTATCTTGACCTTCGCAAGCATGCGATCTATAGATTCACTCAAATTAAGTGCCCTATTGATTTCCAATAAGAGTTTTACACCTTCGATCTGGTCGAATAAAGATGTCAAATCTTTTCTTCTGCCATCAACTTTTGATTTCAAAAGATTTGTTTTTTCTTGAATTTCCCACACCCTGTAGTGGCAGAATCCGTGGTTAACGAAGTAATCCTTTCGTAATTACCATAAATTCTATAATACCTTCATTATATATTGAATAAATCGTTTTTAAAATATTAATATAATCAATCTAAGTCTTTATACCTTACAAAGCTTATTCTAATCAATAAGTTTTTAATGAATTTCTTGAATTCTGAAAGGTTAATTAAAAGTTTCGGCCTAAAACAATAATTATCTATTAAATAAAAAGCTTCTAGGTTTTACTTGTTTTTCAACCCCCCCTCCCCTCTCTTCCTTTTCTTTTCCTTCTAAATTGATCTTCTATTAGATTTCAATAAAAGAATAGAAAAGTTCTTCTAAGTATTTCAATTAGAATCTATTAAGAATTACTAATCTTTCTATTATACTTCTATTTATTAAATTCAAATTTATTTATATATAAATTGAAATTAAATTATATTTTTGTTTATATAATATATTCTATATTATATAGCATAATAATATAGCTTGTGATTTCACTTAAAAGCTCTTTTATAGATTTCCCTCATATAATATAATTTATCAAAAGGATTCTATTTCCCTTTAAGCTTTCAGCTAATACCTCTTATCCACCCCTTAGCTTTTACACTTATTCCTTTTCTCCTTTTTAGCTTTTATTTATCTTTTTGATCTTCTATACATATACCTTTCCGTTTACCTTCCCTTTAATTCTAATATTCAAAAATCTTAAAAGCTTTAAGGCCTTTCAAGATTCTTATTTTCTTTTTTTTAATCAAAATTCAATAATAAATAGGTTGCAAAAAGAATCGATTTGATTTGTTAATAATAAAGAGCTCTATTCATTATTAACAAATATATATATTAATATTGTAATGTATGAAATAGAAATTTGTATAGAGATTTATATTGAATTTATCTTTGTCCGGAATATTAACTTTGCCACCACAGGGACAGTTGCTCAAACTTCTCAAAAGGAATGTCATTCTTTTTGATGAAGTTCTCACGTCGCACTATGAGTACTTCGTGAAGCTTATGAAGCTCGTCATCAGACTTCAAAAGGTTGTTTCTAGATAGTGATGCATGTGCTGGAACATACATCCAAACTCTAGTCGTCCAGGACGCCATGGGCAAAGGCCCAAATGCAAACGAATGATAGTGATTGCTGAATGTTGTAGAAAGATACATTGCCGGCGAAGGCCGAGTTATCCAAGTTGACTCATCAGATGAGCATAAACATGCAGCACAAGAGGCAGCTGAGATTGAGCATATATATGCATCCAAAAAAACCAGTTTTACCAAAGTGTTGAAGACATGCCAAAAAAGCAAGCGGTATTTTATGCCCAATAAACGATATAGAATGGATCTCGCTTTTTGCAATATGGTTCGAAACAAAATTCGCCCTGATCTTGATCCCTCCGGTCTCGTGCGGCAAATCCAAATGCCTTGTGCAATTGGCTACAGTGAGCACCTCAACAAGAGATCTTTAGATTATCAGCCAGCTTTTGCGTTGCAAGGTGTGACTAAGTTGTGGGATTTCATGTTGAGTTGCCTTGAATTTCTTGAGATTAGTATGGAAACCATCTTCTTACCCATCATCAAGATATGGAAAGCAGAGCAAATGAATTATGCAGAGATACTTGCGACTTTACTTGCTCATTCAATGGCAGATCGAAATGGTCTTAATGTTAAAGGTCCGGGGGATTAGGCGGATCTAGATCGTAGTGTGACCTTCGAGGAAGAGAAACAACAAATATTTGTCCGTAGAGAATGGGCAATTAACAATCTTAATCTATCCATCGAGAAGGCGAGATGTAAGATTGAGGCCATAGACCATGAAAAGTCTTTCTGGGAGTCAGGGGCTGATGAAATGATCAATGAGACAAAGGCAGCCATCGATCTGTTTTCATTTTCGGAAAAGGGAAAAACATTAGACGTTGGAAAAGAGCTAGATGCGATTGATCCCCTTTCACAAAATTTCTTCTTGTCCGGCCTTGACAAACAATCAGATAGGGAGAAGAAGTCCCAGCAGATTGCTTTAACTTGGTCGATTGACTATTCAAGTCAATTTTTCACTGGCTTGAGCTATATGGTGTAGATTGCTTGGGTGGGGTTGAGAAGCTCGCGCAAGCGCGGTTTTCACGTGTTGGTAAGTAGACTCCAGTTTCGCTCAGAGACGGAATCGCTCTTGTGTTATCCATGCAAGCCAAATCACAGTTTGAGACTAATGTAGTGCGATAAATAGGAGTCACCTTTTTTTTTTAAGCCCGAAAGCTAGATTCAAAAGCGTATACTCGTCAAAACCGCGTCATATCCAAAATCGAACACGTAAGGTCAAATGGTGGCCTGCCACACAACCATTGTACAGTAGGATACGAGAGATGGTACATGAAAGGATTTGAAAACAAATACAAATATTACCAATGTACAAGAATCCCACAATAAAGCTGTCTGGGGTCTTGGATTCATTTGTGGTTCTTTGACGGAAGGCCAGGTACTTCAATAATCGTCTCATCTCATGTTTCGACCCCTCTCGCCGTTTTTCTTCGTTAGAAGTGGAAGTTCTAGCTCAAAATATTTACACACCTCTCTTGATACTGCCAATGGAACATTGCAATCCTTAGTGGAGTGGCAGATGGGGTCAGGTTGCTCCTCCCAAATTGACGTCTTCAACTCAAACATGTTTTAAGAGCGCTTGAGGTACTTTCTGCAAGCGGCATGTCCTTTTAGCCTAGAGAAGATAGCTATCGACGTGTCTTTGTCAGTATTTCTGTGGAGAATCCTGATTCCATCAATGTCGGTTCATATAAGGTGTCGATATATTTTGGGTGCGGAGCTTGTGCAGGAATTTAGACAAGGAGCGGCCTCTACAGGAATCGAGAAGAATGTGGAATAAGGCATGGTTACTTGGTATAGATATCAGCTATAATGGATTGTGGCCCCTGAAGTAGAGGTTATTCACCCTAACGGAAAGTTCTTGGTAAGAAAGCTAGTAAGCTTGGCACAACCGAATTCCAGACTGTGCCAGACTACGCTAATGTTCAGGATATCTTACCTGACAAGATTAATTCCTACCAAACACATATTCCTCTTTATCTCAAACTCGAACAAAGCTTCAAAATTTAACTGGAATGTGCGAACCACTACTTACAACCGCCGGTGTTTGAAACCTTCTTCTAAGCACGAATAAGAGGACTCGAGGGCGCAGCAGAACAAACCGGCGGCAGTACTCAAGAGGCCGAGGAACAAGACACGGACATCAGCCATAATCTGAGAAATGAATGTGGGCCAGGTAATATACGGATGGATTTGCAGAACGGGTGCGGTAATTGATCCACTCTACACCGTGGCGGTACTAGCGTTCCATAGGTGGAAGTCAGGAAGATGTGCCGGAGTTCTTTGCGGTACATTCGGCAAAGGCACATAATTGTATATACATATGAAAGCAGCCTTGTTGCCAGGTTACCAACAGTCTTGGCTTTGCTGGTTCTGTGGATTATCCACCAGCTCAGAAATTTTCAAAATTATCGGTCGAGTGAAACCGGCCATTGATTGACAGTGCATGATGCTCAAATCTTAGGGCCAAGACTCGCCGGGCTTTTCTTGAATTTACTGATCACCTAAGTCTATTCCTACTAATTTGAAACCCTTTTCACAGTAGGACTTTCAATTTCTGTTATAAAGAAAATACGACAAGAAGAACCATGGGTATGGAGAGCGGAGAATAGTGATCTGAGAATGGGATAGAGGACTATAGATGGAGTGGATAATAAGGAGAAGTAACGAGTCATGAGAACAAATTTGGACTTCCCTAAATGAAACGTCTCCGAAGTGCTAAGCATAGAGAAGTAATCACAGTGAGTTGATGCGCGCAGGAAAGGCGAGAAAGGAATGGTCCTGCGGTGGGGTGAACGGTTGTAATAATTGTTACGAAGGAATGTCGGCTCCTTCAACACTCGAAAACTGTGAGCAAAACAAGAAGAGATTTATATTTAATATGGTAAAGGGAGAGCGGAGATATATGTTGAGAAGAGATACGCACATTGGGTGTTGAAAGCGGCAAATTGTGCGGCGCTGTTGAATGAAGGGGATCAAAACTGCCACCATTAATACTTGATTGTATCAAAGATCCATCCTTCGTGATGTTCCCAACGTAAAATCCGAAGTGTCACATTTCCTCACCCAAAAACATTCATGCCCATGACCCCTTGATTATTTTCAAAGTTTCTGTCTCCTTTATCTGGATTTTGGACAACAGGAGAAGCGAGTCTCATACCCGGACCAAGCCCAGCAACCCCGCTAAACACTCCAACGATTTTTTGCGCAATGATCAGCCTCTGACGTACATCTTCATGCCTTGTTGTACAGGGCAATAGATGATATTCATATCAAAAACAAAGAAAGTTTGCAGCAACTTTGAGAAAGAAGAATATTAATGGATAAAGAGTGGGATGATGAACAATGGATGTTGACGCAACTGCTACAAAAACACAACCCGAACTCATCATTCATAATGTAAACTTATTCGATCCTTATACTCAAATGACTTCCCCAAATTATCTGTTGCCTATCTGAAACTTGTGGATAACCTCGGATTCCGGCCCTCATTTTATGTCATTCGGCGTAGTTTATCTCTTCACCCCCTGTAATACCGGACTCGTGTTTCGGAACTCGGTACGTGGAACGCCAAATTTTCGGAAGCGGGATGTTTGGGAGACAAGCGATGTAAGGGTTTGAAAACGTCAGCTCGGCGCGGGATTCGGTACGATGTGCAACAAAATTTAGAGAAGAATTCTAAGATGTGATGGATTGGATAGATGGGGCTTAGGGGTAATGAGTGTTACTGATTTGGGACTGTGAATTGCCTGTTTAGAAGGGATGTAGGGATTAGAGAGACTTCGGAACGGTGATCCGGTAGGTGGTAGACAGACAGTTTGCTCGACGATGCATGCAGTGCATGGAGATGAATGTTGCCAGTAATCTTTAATCTCGGGACATTTGGAAGTTTCCTCCTTCTTTTGGATGTTTCAATTCGTGACTAAGAAGTCTTGAGGCGCATAAATGATTTAAGAAAATCATCTACTGTCTTCCATCTCCAAAGTGCCAGCTGTTGCTGCTATTCTTGTCAATTAAAACCCAAAGACTGCTCAGCTCCACTATATTGAAAGCTCTCAAACTCAGGATTATCCAGATAAACACTCATACTGTACTGTAGAAAGGTTTATTTGGGTCAACACTACTCAGTTGAGATATACTGGATCTCAAGTTCCTGAATATGCAATTGATCTTGTCTACGAATGCATTATTACATCTTCTACACCCTTTGTGTCGCCAGCACTATCTTAAATCTTGATATATCTCAACATTGGCAAATCGTAAAATATGTAACTTCACCGCTCGACGGGAACATTGTACTCGGGTCCCAGACGATGATTTCTTCTTTAACGGAGGGGCGGAGCAATGAGTTTGGAGAGTTCAATACCGACATATGTGAATGAATCGCGATGGAGAACAATCAGGAGAGGAACTATCGAGTTGCGATGGGCAGATCTTTTCGAGGAATGTGTAGCAACGTTCCTTGGTATGAAGTGGGAGCCATGAGAGCTCAATTGATGGCAAGAGACATGCCGGGCTGGGGAAAATTAGCAGGTAAATAAGTGACCATGAAAAGTTTGGGTCCGACTGTAAAGATTGGAGCACATTCTCACTCGCTCATAACCTAATGGCACATCACCAACAACTCGTTTAGCAAAACCAGGCCTATCTATGTTCAATTCAACTATGAATATTCACATATATGATTACTCAGAGTAATTAATCCAAATGTATCAAACACTTTTGACGCCATGAAATAGAGAGCGCCAAGGCCCAGGGGTGTTGAAACAACATCAACGATTGCTGCAGTGGTAGAATTACGCTAAGTATCCTTTTTGGACTATTCATTGACCTCTCTAACCTCACCTCTCAATTTTACATTATCATTATGATTCTTTGTAGTTGTCCACCGACGTTAAGGTTGTTGTCATATACTTCTATTCTGCCTGCCCTTCTTACATCTCGATGGTGCAAGTGCAGTTCATCTCCCTCCATCAAATCAAGGCCTCCCATGACTAGAATCTTATAATCATGACAATAGTACAATGAAACTTGACGAATTTTGAAGCTCTGGCTCAGTATTGTGAAGCTCCTCTCAGCCAATCTGAGCAAGTACATCATGAAACACTCGAACTTTCCATTTTCAACAATCCTCCACTAACTTATGCAAAGGTACCAAAAACCCTCCATGCTCGCCTCAATTACCTCATCCGCCTTTTTGCATCATCTCCGGACCCGTCGAACCGCTAACCTCCCGGTCTGATCCTTCCACGGTGAATTTCGCATATGAATATATGAACTTATCATTCCACTAATAGCCATCAACACACATCTCCACGAGGTATTGACCAACTCCAGGCGCAAGAACCAATCTTAGGACTATCTTCTATTCATATAAAGCGTATGGCTGGAAAATGTACTCATAAGGATAGTATAGCCATGTCCAGGTGAGAATATTGGCAATGCCTTGTTGCACATAACAATATATGATATGTATGTTGTGAGTGAAGAAAGCCTGCGGTAACGATGGAAGAGAATGGCATGAATAAATAGGAAGTGGGATGATGAACAATGGAGGTTGACGCACATGCTACGCTCAACCTGAAAGCTTTCGAGAATTTTTCTCGAGAATCACGATCACGAAACAAAGGCAAGTAAAATTATTCATAGTGATGCCATTAATGGTTAATATTATTATTTTATTCCATCGACACCAAGCACCAACGTAGGAAAGCATCTTATCTATATTACATCATGATCCATTGTTGCATTATGAATCACTCAATCAATCACCTCCTAATCTATGTCCTGAGCCACGAGTCTTCCACGATTCTGGTAGAACACTGCCAGATGAGCTGGGAGCATTGGCAGATCGTTGTGGTTGTGCAACCGCGGTACCATAAGATCTTTCAGTAACAGTGGTTTGTGTTGTTTGGAAAGCTCTCTGAATAAAACCCGGGGTTGGAACAAAATTCCTTCCACCACCAAATGTAGGCCAAAGTCTTGTCAAGAAATCATGTAGATGAGCGGCAACAAGACCGGTAGCTTGAATCTTAGCTGGGCCAGCGCCAGCCATCACAAAAGTCATGAGAAGCATGGCATATGGGATCCATGGTGCTGGAATGGTGATGACAAAAAAGGTAGCTTTCATGCCACGATCATCTTGTGTCGATGTGTATGCGAAAGCCAATACCAATGCCGATGTAAAGATGACACCGCCTGTTATGAATGCATTCAAGCCCTGCGCATTTGTTAGATGAGATTATTACAAGGTATCTCTTGAAATAGAAACACCAAGTATTAACATCTCAATGACAATGACTTGAAATGTAGGGAGCCACAACCACCCGAGTTAAGTTGAGGAATCAACACGAGTTTTCTCATAGGAACTTCCCACCATGCCTACACCTCGACTGATCCTATTTGTTGTTTTGCGAATGTCGGACCAGCCAAGATGTAAGGGTAATCTTCCTCGTTTTAGGAACCGTTGTAGCTAAGAGCATTGCACTAAACGGGCAGTATAGAGGTGGGGTGTGAACAGAACAAGGAAAAAAAAGAAAAAGAAAAAAAAGGAAAAAAAAGATAATGCCTACCAAGATCGTCGCACAAACAAACAATACATATGTCAAGAAATCTCCAGGTTGAGAGAATCTAGGCGAAGCTGTTTCAAGCTTGCTTCCATAAGTGTATACTGTTGTTACAATGTAAGTCAATCTATCCTGATTGTAATGCGATCCTTCGGGTCTTACGAAAGTATGTGTCGAAGAGAATACCCAAGTCTGGGCCAGTGACGAGAAAGGGAGAAACAAGTCGCCACAATTGAGGTGGGAATTGCATTATGGGTTGCAATAAGAACATGACATGATAACCTGAGAGAATATGAGTGTAGACCAAGATCGAAAGAGTCAAGGCACCAGTAGCCAAAGTCCTATGCACTATCATCAGCATCAGTATTAATTGATTGGCGCATCTCTCGCAGAACGCATTGCGCATACCTTGAGATAGGCGGAGCTGCCCAGAATACATCCATTGCCGACATGATTATTGTACGGTATGAATTATTGTTGAGATGTTGTGAATAAGCTTCAAAAGCTTGATGTTGTGTGAAAGAGAAAATTGAAGAAGAGCTTTTTCGCGACTTATGAAAAGTGTTCTTTGCGAATGGCGCTTAAGTAAGCTTCAAGGGAAGCTAGATCCTATTATAGATTAGTGCGGGACAACTTGAGATCCTTGACCTTTGTTGTAGCTCCGTGTATGCATTGTAACCTCAATATCATGTTTGGTATTATCCTCAAAATTGTACAATAATGATATTAAGAAACCGAATTGACATGTAAAAACTTTAGTTACTCTACAACAAGAACATCATTCGTTAACCCTATCATAATGGTTGAGAAGCATGCTTACAGTGAATTAATGCTGATCTCAACCAAATTCTGCGAATTTTATCACACATGCAGTTGGCCGATCACGGATCAACCCCACCAAGAAATTTGACCCATCGGCATGAGTCGTTCGGTGATCTTTCAAGCCTTTGCTTGATATTTATTTTCATTTTATTCTCAATTATATTCATCCAAGTTAGACATCATGGCTGGATTTGACACAAAGTAAGCTATCGAATCATTTCAGCCTCGAGTTTCGTTTTCTTACAATTATTCTAGGAAAGTTCTTATGCTCGGTGCGGGCTTCGTAACACGCCCAACCTTGGATATTCTCAGTGAAGCAGGCATTCAAGTTTCTGTTGGTACATGAAAATTCCAATTTCTCTCCAAAAGATAAAGCTGACTTTTTTCCAGCATGCAGAACCATCGAAAGTGCTAAGAAGCTCTCCGAAGGTGTCAAGAATGCCCACCCAATCTCCCTCGATGTCACAGACGACAAAGCTCTCGATGCCGAAGTTGCAAAGAACGATTTGGTCATCAGTTTAATCCCATATACATTCCACGCTACCGTCATTAAATCTGCCATCCGAAACAAGAAGAACGTTGTTACCACTAGTTATGTTTCTCCTGCCATGCTCGAATTGGACGAGGAGGCCAAGAATGCCGGTATCACAGTTATGAACGAGATTGGTTTGGATCCAGGAATCGATCACTTGTATGCTGTTAAGACCATCGAGGAGGTTCACAAGGCGGGTGGGAAGATCACTTCTTTCTTGTCATACTGTGGAGGTCTTCCAGCTCCAGAGAATTCGGACAACCCTCTCGGTTACAAGTTCTCTTGGTCTTCCCGTGGTGTTTTATTGGCATTGAGAAATGCTGCAAGATTCTATAGAGACGGAAACATTGTTGACGTTGCTGGTCCAGAGTTGATGGGTACCGCCAAGCCATACTTCATCTACCCAGGATACGCATTTGTCGCCTACCCAAACAGAGATTCTACCCTTACAAGGAGCGTTACAATATTCCAGAAGCACAAACTATCATCAGAGGTACTTTGAGATATCAAGGTTTCCCAGAGTTCATTCGTGTATTGGTTGATATGGGATTCTTAAGTGACGAAGACCACGGATTTACCGAGGCAATTTCCTGGAAGGAGGCTACTCAAAAGGTTCTTGGATCTTCGTCAAGCACTGAGGATGATTTGAAGTGGGCAATTGCTTCCAAGGCAAAGTTCGAGAGTACCGAAGAAAAGGAACGTATCATGAACGGTCTTAACTGGGTTGGTATCTTCTCCGACGAAAAGATTATTCCCCGTGGTAACCCTCTCGATACTCTTTGCGCCACTCTCGAGAAAAAGATGCAATTTGAGGAGGGAGAACGTGATCTTGTCATGT
Organism: Botrytis fragariae; assembly: GCF_013461495.1. NCBI lineage: Eukaryota > Fungi > Ascomycota > Leotiomycetes > Helotiales > Sclerotiniaceae > Botrytis > Botrytis fragariae. Next base: position 761,336 of record NW_023500990.1, on the reverse strand, counting down.
TGCAACACAAGTTTGAGATTGAGCACAAGGATGGAAAGAAGGAGACTCGTACATCGACATTAGTTGAATACGGTGATCCAAAGGGTTACTCCGCCATGGCCAAATTAGTCGGTGTACCATGTGGTGTTGCTGTCAAGCAAGTTCTCGATGGAACAATCAGTGAGAAGGGTATTCTCGCACCTATGACCAGCAAGATCAACGATCCATTGATGGAGGAGTTGAAAAAATACGGAATCACATTGGTTGAGAAGACCATTTCTTAGAGCACGATATCACATACATTTAGATGACATGAAAATTCAAAAGTATATGCACGGTTTAAATGTGCTTCCAAGACTGTTATCTAACTACCAAGGAAACCTCTAATCTACCTTCGTGAACTGTATTCTTCACCCTTCTTTTTTTCTTTTCCACGTATGCATTGTTTCTCCTCTCAAGGCCTAGAATTCCAGCTATGCACATCTCCAACTATTCTCATCATCGTCACTTCAAGCCGAGCACATACGCGACCAAAATTATCTCAACATCCCATTTTAAGAAATACAAGACAATACAATAACGAATCACCACACATGTAATATATAATACTACAATATAAGGTACGCTACAGGTGGTGTGATTCGGAGCTCATGCTTTTGGCGAGAGACAAGACCCGCAAATTGGAGGAAAGGATATGTTCTTTGAACGTGTAGATTTGGGAAACTATATTAAGATGAGATGAAAGTATGTAGTAAGTATGTAGTGAGCATATATGAAAATTCATGATGATTCGTAGAAAAGGAGGATATGCCATGTAAACGTCAAGCCTCTTGCCTGCATTACACACGCCACCAAGCAGCGTCGGCAAATTAGTGGACGTTCGTCCGTAAAGATTGATTGGCTAAGAGTTGTGAATGATTAAATTATTTTGGATAACTACATTCTCGCTGGAGCATCAGTATCATTGAAGCGCTTTACGTGAGGATGTTACTGCTATTGTACATTTTCAAATCCATTGTAAGATATTCTCCTACGGATTGATCTCCTATCTTGATAGATGGAATAGATCCAAAATTTTATAAGCGCTCCCAAAAATCACCTGATATTTTTGATCATGGTCGTTTCATCTACATCATCGATAAAGGAGAATTTTGTGCGTAGGCCTGTTTCACTAGTTAGCTCATTGTTTGGGAAGAGAAGGAACTCCGGAACTACGAACCATAGGCTTGATATTAGGATGTGGCACTGCATCAAACTTGTGGAAGTCCAACTTATAATCAGGTCCGATATTGATATAAGCTCCCTTGTTTTCTGTACTATCGCAATATCTCGGTGCAGAGAAGACTGAAAAGTGTTAGTTAAGTCTGTAATGCATTAGTGGAAATTCACATACCAGTAATGCATTTTCCATCGTGTTCCTCTTCATAACCTTCCATTCGGACCTCATGACTACGGATGATAGCCTCCAATCCATTGTTTTCGCAAAACCTTCTAGTGATATCTGGTCCGAATTGCATACCGACACCACGTTTACTTGGGCCACGACCCGGCTCCTTTTGTGGATCGGTCCATAACATTTCCATCATCAATCCTGCCTGACCCGGTTGGCGTTGATTATGTCTGTTCAAAGCTCGAATGTCGTCTAACGTGATCTTATCATCCGAGAACAATCCTCCGTGAAGGACAAGATATTTCTTGCCGATGAGAGTTGCTAAAGGCAGAGCCGAAAAACTTTCGGAGAATAGCTTGAAAGTACGTTCTGGTAGGAATTAGTTGGTGTTCTCAGGGATCAAGATTTAAATGAATCGGGAAGACAACCCACCATTGTATTTTGCCTTGCACTCGCCCTCAAATCCGTAAACACGGTTCATGTCATCGGTCTCATGATTTCCTCTATTGATAAAAAATGCTGATGGACGTAACCATTTGTATGCATACAACAGCAGTGCAATTTCACATGACCAAGAACCTCGATCAACGAAATCACCGTTGAATAAGTAATAATGCTTCTCTGCGGGTAGACCGTTGAGTCTGAAGAGTTCCATAAGATCGAAAAATTGACCTGAGACTCAATGTTAGCTTAAAACTGCAATGCGATAAAAATTCGACTCACCATGTGTATCTCCACAAACGGTCAACTGTGCGTCGCTGTCGATCTCCATCTCCACCATTGTCGGTTCATCATAGACAATCTTTTTGACTGCCATGACAATTTGATAAACATATTTCTGGTGTATTTTCTTGCCATTCTTGAAACGTTCAAGCATATCATTGATGAATTCGGTTGTCATTTCGTTGCCCAGCTCTACACCATCATAATCCTTTACAACCATATCATCGAGGTTAAGGCCCTCCGCCGCAGATGGTGGATCTCCAACTTCGATGGCTCGGAAGAACTCGATTTTTTTCACTATCTTCTCACATTCTGCCAACTTGAGCTTCGCGTCCTTGTCATTTGGTGCCTTCCGGACAACCGCCTTGAAGTCTTTGAGAGCTTCTTTTGGTTTTAGGATTGCAGTATATGCAACGGCTCGACGATAGTATGCCTGCGAGAAAGTTGTTAGATTTCAAACTTTGGGACAAGAAAAGGGCACTAATAGGAAAATCTCTGAGCCAACGAACCTTTACAAAATTCGGATCGAGTTCAATGGCTTTTGTAGCATCAGCTATTGCGTATCCATAAGCCTCGGATTTGATGTTTGCCTACAAGATTATCAATCACGCGAGCAGTTCAAATGTTGAGTACATGTGAAGGTACCTGAGCTCTGTTTGAAAAGTATGTTGGCTTTTGGTCGTCAAGTTCGATGGCCTTGGTGTATAAATCGATAGCTCCGAGCCAGTCATGAGCAGCGAAAGCTTTGTTTCCTTCATTCTTCAAGGCAACTGCCTCTTCCTCTCGGGAGGACATTTTCTCAATCAATCAATCAAAGGTTCGTACAGTGAGGCAAGTGAGTGCGGGGTTATCTATCGTGGAAGAATAGTGATAGGGAGGGAAATAATGCTGAAAATGTAATAGAACTCCTCAATAAAATGTGTTTGATATCTGGAGGTCCCAAAGATGTAGCCTCTACAAAATTTGATTATAAAAAGTACACGTTGGAGGGTTGTATGTACTTTTATGAATTTACTTTTCGAATCCCTCAAGTATTCTTTCGGAGTCCAGAAGCATCCCTGTTGTGCAACATTATCACCGATACAGCTTTTAGGTACAGTAGTGTATTCTGCCCGCGCGCGCTTAATCATCGATCCAATTTCCATCCCTCTTATCGCAAATCCCCATTATTTTGTAGTCACCTAACCTTATTTTATCGATTCGGCATGAAATCGACCTGAGCATTATAGTCCGGCAAAGATTGGGAAAGTACGGCAACAACTTGAAGAAAAGGATCGATTTATATCTTTGGTTCGTAGCTGGCACATCCGCAGCGATGGATCTGGTACCATCAAAGTCTACTTCAGCAACCGCAACCGCTCTTACAAAACGCGCAAATGAAACTGCTTTGATGCCACCACCCCCAAAACGAATCAAAAGACCAAAGAATGTTATTGACGAGGATACGTATACCGATGCCATATCAGAAATCATTGCTCGGGATTTCTTTCCAGGGCTACTCGAAACGGAAACGAAACAAGAATATTTAGATGCACTCGACTCAAAAGATGGAGCTTGGATCACAAGTGCTGAACGTAGGCTTCGACATGTTATGACTCCGGGGAGACGTATTGGAAGACGTGGCACATCCATTCAAACACCATCTCGAGCTTCAGAAACACCTGGCGGATTTGCTGGAGATACGCCAATGTCAGTCACTTCCGACGCAACTCAGGCGCCCTCAGTTGAAGTCGATACAAACATGAGTCTCACCAAATTTCAATCATTGTATACCAGCGAAGACAACGAAAGCTTTTACAAATTACTAGACAAGCAAAATCAAAAACGAGCTGAAAAATATGCTTGGATGTGGACCGGTAATAAAGTGGCATCTAATATGATGCTAAAGCAGAAAGAAGTTGAGACAAAGCTTCTGCAGTCAAGACAATCTTTGGAGGATGATGGCGGAAAAAGGAACAGACTTGCGATTCAAGACATAAAGGAGAGGCCGGCCCAACCCGACTCCTGGAAATCTAAGCCAAACAATGGATTAATGTTTCGACCTGATAGCGTGGAAGATTCAATTGAGACTGTGGCACAGAGAGCACAAAATGATTCAAGAGCTGCACCAAAAGGTGTCGCATATGCCAATACAAGGTTGCCAGAGATTACACTTCAAGAGGAAAACAATATACCGTCTTCCCCATCAATGTCTGCTGTAAGGGATGCCATAGCTGGAAAACGACGAGTTGCGGATTCAGAGTCTGGATATGATGGAAGCGAAACTCCACGTGTAAATGGTTATTCATTCGTGGATGATGAACCGGATGAAGAGCCACATACACCTTCTCCTATTATCGATCTTGGCCCAAGCGACACTACCAAAAACCCATTCATAATAAAAGAGCAAAGCAAGCGGGAGGACCTACATCACAGGATGGTGGACAAAACTGCCAGAAGTAAACGTACATCTGCAAAATTTGGTATGACTGGAAAGGTCGAGACGACTCCTGTGCCCAAATTTCCAAGTAGTCCTAGGGTGGGCTCCGGTGGTCTGACACCAGCTGCTGAACGCTTATGGAGTCGTGTTGGTGGTTCGGGTAAGGGGACTAATGACACCTTTGGTGTTAAAACACCAGGCACTGTGAGAGCAAAATCCAACCTACGGGCGAGATGGACTCCTTCTGGGAAGAGTTGAACAACATTGGATTATGGAAATAGAACGGCGTTTGGGGGATACACTAATTATAAGATACCCTGTGAGTGCTAATAAGTCATTCTTTAAATACGGAAGCTGGGAATCTTGTCCAGGTTCCACATACCTAGTAGACACAGGTTACCGATACATGAGCTCTCAATTGGCTATAGATAGATTAGAATGGTTATATTGTTATAAACGTTAATGGCCTTGAGTTTAATAAGCATGCTAGATGGTACTAAACATTACGATAATTCTTCATGAATTTCGAATACATTTGTCTTGTAACTATTATACCTCCTGAATTTCATCCTTTATGATTGTTTTGCAGAGAGCTATACCGTACCCACACAAACCAGACCCTCTCACGATATCGAATAGTGACGTCTTCGAAATCTACAGGGATTCAGGCTCGGCAAGAATTATCGATGAACTTAACAGCCGTCCAAAATTTTGAACATATCTCTGCGGCATTCATTATCTAGTTTTTCGGCATGAATTTATGAGAATAATTGAATTACTTGTTTGGTAACTATGGCGGGGAAGAGGATTCTAGACTTGGCCGCTCTCTTCAATGCTTCCCGTGGGGTTGCACAGAAGCACATTGCACTAAAGACAAAACAAATTGATGTATACAATAGAACCTCGACTCTAGCAAGAGCAGTACGCAATCAAACGGACCGAGTCACGGAGACTGCCAAAGCAGCATCTTTTCTTGCAGCGAGATTGAATGATAATGTGCCAGAATGGACCAAGGAGGCAACAGATTATACAGCCAATTCTCAATCGAATGACAGTGGACCTATACCCAGCAGAAAATCTACGAAGGAACAAGAGCATGCCCCAGAGAAAAAGGAGGGGTTAGAGCAGGATCATTTCTACGAAAAGTCCGAATCAAACTCGTCTGTCGATCCGGCTCCGAAAAGAGATTTGCACATTCAACAGGAAAAAGCCAAAAGTTACCCTCTTCCAGATGGAACAATCCCTCCCCAAAATGCAGATATCGATACTGCCGGGTTAAATGCAGATACGACCCCTACCAGATCAAGAGCTGGACCCAAGCTCGATCCGGTTGACAGTGAAGGATTGCATCCTGCGGCTTCGAATGCCTCGACCATCCCTATTCCAAAAACCAAGCCTTTATCCGCGGACAATGCAAAACGTATTCAGCGAGAACACGAGCGCCAAATCCCATCAATCACTGCAGATGCAATTGGGCATTCAAATAATCCATTGGAAGAAGGACATGATGAAGATTCTTTCTATGACAGATCAAGACACACATCACCTACTTTATCTTCCCTACCCAGAGCCAAAATACCAAAACATACATCCGATATTCAAGAAAATGATCAACATTTGAAGGATGATGCTATAAACTCTGATACTTTCTCAGAAACTGTTGACAGGACTAAACAAATACCCTCTGTTGAAACAGTTCCCGAGCAAGAACAGCTGCCCGAGGGCATCAACACAGATCTGTTCTATAGCCCAAGGGTTGCTAGGTTATTGGGAGGTAAAACTCAAGGATCGGGTAAAGGTACACTGGGCTTAAAGGGAGTAAAAGACACCCCTTTAGACCAAACCCAACTCGCAAGAAATAAGGATCAGGATACCTTCAATGTTCATTCATCTAGTCAAGCAGAACCGACTACCCCGGATAGTCCACTAAAATCCGTTCTCGAGACTCCTCGTCAAAACAGTGAAATTATCGAGAAGCTAGCGGCAGATATAAGCAAAGAAAGTAGTAGTAATACTGTGAATATGAACTCCTCTCGCACTTGATGCATGTGACACTGAGATCTGACAATATTATAGTTGCAGCCAGAGGGAAGCTCACAGCCTGCCCCATATAAGCTGCGAGAATCTAGTGTCCCTTCTTCAAGACTTGGAAGGTTGTGGAACTATAGTGGTCTCGCTGCTGGCATGGTGGGGGGGGCCATCAGCGAAAGTCTTCGTCGAGTTGGTGGCGGTGGCGGCGAGGGTTCTTTCATGTTGAGCGCAGGTAACATGGACAGGCTTGTGACGAAATTGTCTCGGATGAGAGGAGCAGCTTTGAAATTGGGCCAGATGATCAGTTTCCAAGACTCCAAAATGCTTCCGGCGCCAATCCAAGAGGTAATGCAACGAGTTCAAGATCGAGCAGACTACATGCCTGCTTCACAAAGAAACAAAGTATTGATAGCAAATCTCGGACCTGAATGGAGAGACTTATTCGGCGAGTTTGAAGAAGTTCCTTTGGCTGCTGCATCTATCGGGCAGGTCCATCGTGCAACACTCAAATCAACGGGTGCAAAGGTTGCTGTAAAGATTCAATATCCTGGGGTCGCAGATTCCATAGACTCCGATCTTAACAACCTCGCAATTCTTCTAACAGCATCTCGTCTTCTACCAAAAGGCTTGTTCCTCGATAAAACGATAGCAAATGCCCGAACAGAGCTGGGATGGGAATGCGATTATATTCGAGAAGCGGAATGCGGACTACGTTTCCAGGAACTTTTAGCAGATGAAGAAGATGTTTTCGTCGTACCAAAAGTGTTTTCCGAAGCGTCAGGGAAACAGGTTCTTACCATGGAATATATGGAAGGAGTTGGTGTTACTCGTGTTCAAAGTTTTACGCAAGAGCAACGAGACTGGATTGGAACCCAGATCCTACGTCTCTGTCTTCGCGAGATTACTGAGTTCAAATACATGCAGACTGATCCTAATTGGACAAATTTCCTCTACAACGCACAAACCAATAAACTAGAACTTCTCGATTTCGGAGCCTCTCGCGAGTATCCCGAAGAGTTCATCACTAAATACACACAACTCCTAGACGCAGCCTCAAGATCAGAGAGAGATACAGTTCGCGCTTTGTCTATCGATCTCGGGTATCTTACGGGCCAAGAATCTAAGGCCATGTTAGACGCGCACATACAATCTGTTCTCACTCTCGCAGAACCATTTTTAGAGTCTTCCCCGGAGATCTATGATTTCAGAGACCAAACCATTACGGAAAGAGTAAAGGCTCTCATTCCGATCATGATCAGAGAGCGACTAGCGCCACCGCCAGAAGAAACTTATAGTTTACATCGAAAATTGAGTGGGGCGTTCTTACTGTGTGCGAGATTGGGCAGTAGGGTTAGGTGCAGGGAGTTATTCACGAACAGTATGAAGAAGACGGAATTTTTGTAATGAATGAAAAGAGGGGACATGTGTATAATACATGTTCGGACATTCGTGGTGATTGTCAAAGATGGAGATGAGAGAATCGCAGGAGAAAAATGAGAATAGAGTATAGCGTAAAGGAAACGTATAATGACCACTCGTTATAGTCATAATAGCTCCCTACCCTGAGTTAAAATGTCGTTATTTCGATAGAACCCATGAATTCTATGGTTGTACTAAACGCTTATCAAAAACAAAGAAAAGTTGCCATCTCAGATCTCAGGGGTGGAAAAATCGAACTTACCGAGTGACCCCGCAAGTAGCGCAGCCTTATGATTTTGCGGGCCGATCCGCACACTGACGTAACATTCGTGCTATAACTTTACCGCAAAATCCCACACATTTTACATCAAACCAAACCCAATACGATCAGCATGTCTTTCAAAAGTATTCTCGATAAAGCTAAAGCTAAGGGCGAAGCCTTTGCTGCTCAACACAATTTTTCCATCCCAGGTCAATCCACAGCACATACACCCCCACCACCACAACCCGCACCACCAGGATACTATCCTCAAGTTCAACCTCATCACAATGCAGGCGCACCTCCTCCAATTCCTCAGAATAGGCCATCCTATTCTGCGATTCATCCCTATTGGACACCTTCTTTCGCTCCCCACACACACGTATCCGACAATTTCAGACATCAACTAGGCGATCATGGTTGGGGAAACAATGAACTCCAAAATTACATCGCAGACCGAGAAAACTCGTTCCACGATGAAAACGGTTGTTTGGTCCTCCGAGCCATTGCCTCGAACGGCAGATTTACAAGCGCACGCTTAACCAGCCATATGACACTAGCTCGGGATCGTGGTAGTCTCGTAGCAACCATTACACCACCCTGTGCCTCCGGAATCTGGCCGGCTGTCTGGCTCCTCCCGCGTGAACCTTTTACATGGCCGAACGACGGAGAGATAGACATTATGGAGACGTGGAACGGGGATGCGACGAATCATACTTGTTTGCATTGGGGTCATTTTAATGGGGAGGACTGGAACAAACATAGGGTTGTGGAGACACCGGTGCACGATATGCATCATGCACAACATACATATGAGTTTGCGTGGAACCAACCGGAGAATGGTTTAGGAGGGAAGATGGTCTGGTATATTGATGGGAAGGTCGTTATGAAAGCAACGGTGCCAGAGGGCACGAGGAGGCTGAATGATTTTCAGGTTATCATTAATGTGGCGATGGGTGGAAATGTTTGCCAGGGACAGAGACCGCAGGATGGGCATTATGACTTGAGGATTCATAGTCTGAAGATGTGTGATGAGCCAACGGGCGGGTGGGGAAGGTTTGAAAATGATTTCATTCATGGGCCGGAAGGACATGCGATGTGAAGGGCTGTTTGGCCAGTTCGAGGACGATAAGATACATTCTTTAGATCACCGAGGATCGAACTGATTCAATGAGATTTTTCCTTTCTCTAGATTCCACGTTTATAGAGTTTCTGGTGGAAATGACGCTTCCTTTGACATGCGGAAGCTTCGCTGGGTGGCGCAAAATACTTGAATACAGATTATAAATTATGGCAATAAGACCCGTTGTGGAAAGATCAAAGCGAGTTATGCCTGAGCTTCCAGTTTGAATCTCTAGTACTTTAGAATTCTCCAAACAATTGAAGGTGCTTTTATCCCTTGGTACAAGGAAATTAAATACTTTTGGGCTACTTCGGATGATTGTGTGGGATCCTGTTCAGATATTACGGAAAGTTTATTGCAATAAGAGCTAAACTGTACATCATCGAATCATTTTCCATTGGAACTTTCAATAGTAGAATAGACGCATCTTAGAGGGTACGAGCTCAAAGTTGAGTCTGTAGACTATACTTATTAATGTGCCTCTTTTCACACTTGGTCTTTGGATCGGTTCAGATTTATACCATCGCTTGGGGTTCTGACTCTCTTGCTTTCCGACTGTGGTATTTTACTTACACTATCCTGTTCATGTATTCGAGTCATCCAACACGACAAGATTTTGATTGTACATCCCATTATGCTAGAACATGAGGATTCAAGATCTAATTGTTATCAGGGTAGGTCTGTAAGTGGCTAAACGGTAACCCTGAATGTCAGTATTATTCATGTAATAAGTGCCGTCATCTTGGTTAGAATTAGATATCCAGACCTTAATTTTCAATGCAATCACATAGCTGTGCCTATGTGGACATTGCATTCATCGCGCGACTCATGTATGAATCCTGTGAACTTTACATTCATTTCACAGCCAGAAAGAAGTCATTTTAATTGATCCATGAAATACTAGTCTTATCAACTATCATACATCCTTTGGACGTCATTTCAGTGATATATGGTTCTAATTCCATTGATTCTGCAGTCATTTCCGTCATTTCCTCATTTTACAGTCATTTCTACCAACATTTAGATTCTCTTTCAGTGACTTCTCATTGATCTTGAGTCATATCTGTCAAGAGTGCTACTCATATTGACAAATCATACCGCACGATAACGAATCATCATGAATTTAAGGGGTTTGAATGAGAGCTGCAAAGCACCTCTTAAGCCTTCAAGTCCCCCGTTTCATGCACTTTTTCCTCTAAATCTATATTGAACGAACGAATATTGATTTACTGCATTGAGAATAAATCTATGAACAAATACTGTTTCCAAGTACATTAACTCTATTGCGAGCAATTATGAGTAGCCCAGCCTCAAACCGTCAATACAAATTAAGACGAGGGGAAAGTTCAGCCATACCTTTTGCCTCTCAATCCCGCTTTGAAGAATCATTTCGCTCAGGAGGAGTTTCAAAGCATCTTGATAGCAACCTTCATCGTCCATCGGATACCCAAACACCACCACGTCCTCAAAGAGGGCTTCCAATACACGTCGATCCCAATCATTATCGGTCGGTGGATGCGCAAGTACAACCAAATCTTGAAAGAGCAGTTCCATTGCATATAGACGCTGGCCTTCGTCGCCCAATGAATGCTCAAGCGCCACTACATCCGCAAAGAGGAGCTCCCAGGTACTTTGATCCTATACCTCAGTACCCGTTAAATTTCCAAGGGCAACCAGCACAGCAAGAGTATTTCAATGAAGGTAGACGTCGAGGTCGGCCTATTTCCCCACAGTTAGTTGCTGCTCCCGCGAACTCGAGACCTCTTTCTCAAGAATTGAATATTCCTATACGGAGTCAAAGAAGAGAGCGCGCCCCGCCAGTTATAATTGCCGATAAAAGCGATTCTGAAGATACCCCGGATCGGCAACGCTCGCCAAGCCCACCTCGTTTCGAAGACGAAAGCAATTCATCGTCAAGAGGCGGGAAAAATTCAAGAAAGCAACTTTATTACGAGCGCCCACCTCAACCCTGTTTGTCCAGAAGTAGTAGGATGGATCGCAAATCGACAGAGAGAAGCAAAATCGATCCTGGGAAGAAAACCTTGGGTGGACTTTGGGTGCGTGAATCCGGTATTACTCAGCGGGGCACAAAGAATAGCAAGGTCTGAGGCCCTTCCTCCAACTTATTTGGATATTCATGGGCGCCTGGTGAAAATTTTGTAACGCGTAAAAAATCGGGAAAGGTCGACGATCAGGACCGTGAGAAGAAGCTCTAAAATCACAGATTCAGACACTCGAAGGATCGCTAACATACAGTGAGTGCCCATTCCCAGATATACATGTCAAGAGTGTTACATAATGGACTCCCTAATTCGTTACAAAATTCCAGAATTCATGGACATAAGTGGGCGGATCATCGATCATTTAAGGTGATCGTACAAAATCGCCTGTGAGGAATTCTTATATTTTACATATTCTCTTGAATTTTATGGCTCGTTATCTTGACATTAGATTATTCTATACTGGCTCGATGTCAGAATTTCATCATTGAATAGTTTTAGTACATTTCATAGAAAAATTAATGTGTTTGATGGTCTCAACAATTTTGGGGGGTTTCTCGAAATCCCATGTTATATTACCTAGGTAGTTTGTTACAGTGAAATGACTCCAGCGCAGGACCCTCAATGATTAAAAAGTTGTTCAGATGCATCATAATTCTATCCCTCAATTTTCGGAATCTTGATTGGCGATGAAGTAAGTTTTCTCTTGGTTTTTGTTGCCGGAAAGTTGTATAACAAATGTAAGATTTTCTAGTCCGCTTTGTTACATGCTATTCTGAACTCAATACGAGTACTGTGGCTCATGTGGCTGTAACTGTGAAACAAATGCTTGATCAACTTTTGTTACCACCTTCAAATTTTGTGACACCTTTGTTCGAATGAGGTTGCTGGGTAGCATCACCATAAGAAGCAATGCTTTGTGAAATTCCAGCCATTCGTTGAAAGGGAGAAGTTTGTAGCCGATTTCCATATGTGTGTAGAGGGGGTAGATTGTTGAAATTTTCGTTTGAACAGTGACCTACTGGGTAGGTACCATTCTTTAAATGAAGGTCGTGATCATTATATCACTGTAGCTAACTTGAATGCGAATGTTTCCTTTTTATTTATTTAATGCTCAAGTCTGTTACTCAAGTCATTCATTAATCTCTATTAAACTCAAAGAAAGTGTGGAATTCAGCGTGGATATACCACCAAAATTCATCAGGTGTAGAATATTGTTGGGTGGTTGGCTCAGCGAATGAACCTGTATTTTCAGTGGTTGGGCTTTTCCTGAACAGGTGACATGCCGGTTTGTGCTCAAGAATGACTTGACCAGACAGTCTCGAGACATTCAAAGCTCGAAACCCAGTTGTTCATCGAGTCCTTTTCAGAAAATCACAATAATTTATCTTCCTCTTGTCCCCGCATTGTATCATTCCTCACAGCTAGAAAGACTTAAATGGCTAATCGAAATGATCTTTCCAGTCATTTCATGAAAAATGCCGATTTATCAATGAGTACAATATTATCCACAGTATTTTAAACATTCAAATTAGATTTCGTGCTCAAATAGAATCAAATGTATAGTTTCAAACTTATCGTTCAGATTGCTTGACTTTAAGATGGCTCCTGAAATATTGCTCAAAAGCGCTGGAATTCCCTCCTTACTTCTACCTCTTTCTTGCAACTGCGACACCTACTGATACTTACACGACCAAACATTTCAAAAAGACCTCAAGAATCTTCTCGACACTTCCAAAGAAAACTTCGTCAAAAACCTCAACAATGTACTCAGTCACAAAGAATTTTCGCTATGAAAATTCAAATAACACATCACACGGTGACAATCTCACCGTAGAAACTTTACTTTTAAAGCCAACATACACGGTCAAAATATTCCCCGCAACTCATATCGAAAGTATTCCACAATCTTCGCTGGGAGAGATCCCAACCGAAGTCCAAAAGCTCTATACATGGGCAGCACATGTCTGGCATTATGGACATACGAGTAATCCAATCTCTAATGAATCGAAAGATTCTATCTACAGAAGAGACGAGTGCAAAGACGGGTGTGTTGGAAATATCTACTCTTGGGCCTGTAAGAAAGGATGGAAAGCTGGTCATGTATTCGTGGACGTTCTATGTGGAAGTGAATGCATAACTTGCCCCGGAAGTAGCGGTTCGAATTCCCCCACCACGGTACCTAAACTTCAAAGTAAAGATGGTGCGAGATCTGGATGTTGTTATACATGTGAAAGTGGAAGATGGATGAACAGATCCACTATGTATAGAGTGAAAGACTCTGTTGCATTTGGATCTGCAAGAGCTACTGTACTTGAAAGAGTTAAATATGGGATTGGAAGGCCCCTGGTGTATGGACTATGAGTTTAGTATTCTGCAAGCTATGGCGCTCAAACTCAATGACACAAATTCAACCTTACATTACTCTTAATACCAATACTTCATGAGATTTTCAATTGAGTGAGTGACACGAAACCCTGAAAGAGGGTAAGACTCTCGCCATATCAGAAACGACTCGTCAAAGACCGTCAACACGCACCCCGATGACGTAACATCATGAATTCGCCATCCTTTTTCGGAAAGAAAGACGATGCATTGCTTGGAAAACGTGCCGGTAATTTGTACAAACAAATCTATGAAGCAGCATAAAATGAATTTATAACAAGGTATGAGGATATGTAGACAGTGGAGCGTATAATGTGGAATATGAGGAAATGTATAAATCGGAAAGGGTGTAGGAGAGACAAATAAGAGCAGTGCACAGCAGTTACCAACTGATTTGGTTGGAAAATGAGAGGAAATGTTAGGGAGCCGACTCGACGAAGTCTGTGAAGGAATAACAAAGCATGTGATTTTGGCACTTCAAGCATTGTGACTTTGAGAAGATGTCTCACAACACAAATAACAGTCATAAAAAGCTCTTAACTCATATTTCTCCAATACAGCAGTCATTATTCTCATGAAATTCGGTCACAAAAAGTGACAACACCTTCACTTACATCCTTTTTTCGAAACGTCTTTTGCAGATCAGCTTCAACTCTCCCCAAAATCAAACAACTTCAAAAACACCAGATCAACTTCAACAAACCCGAGCTTAACCATCTTGATAATACCCATAGTTCTCTCAATAAACATGGCCCAAGACTCTACGACCCCGGAACTCTCCTCCGAAAAACGAAACACTTATTCTCCTGCAACTGTGCCCCCCTCTGTGATTGATACACTGAGACAAAAGGCCTACGACAAAGCATATCAAACAGCATGTTGGCACTCGTTCGACTGATCATATAAAGCTGGGTTCAACGCTAAATTCAGCGATCGTTATATGAGAGAATATATGAGTGACTTTGAACGAATCCGTACTTAAGATTCTGAGAGTAACGACAAATGTGAGGATTTTTTGGTTTTCATGGTTGAATCAAGAGATGATATTTGGAATATGTAATCTGATTAACTTTAAAGGGAGTGCAAAACATCATGCGTTGATGATGTCGGATCTTAATAAAATTCCATTCCCTCGTAATAAAGAATCTACGGTATATTTATGTCTTGTACCCTTATTCTATACCCCAAGAGTTGAAAAGATTCTGACTTTCAATGTAGCAAACATCTACTCAGATGACTCAACTTTTTAATCGCATGCAAGACCTCGAAAAGAATCGAAAACGCGACATGGCTCAGCGAGGAATTATGCAACTATTTTGGGGTTTATTGGCTATACTCTTCATTTATCTCGTTATGGATATCACGTCCAGAAAAGTCTGAGCCTAGGGTGGAAGAAGCTGAGTAGCTCAATCGAAATGTGGAAAGGTTCAATTTGACCCAGTAAGAAGATCTGGGAAGAAGCATTCAATCTGTACGTGTAGAAATCCAACAGACTTGACTTTAAACTTCTCCATCCTGTAGTAAAGATCTATGATAACCGGTAATCCCGTTATGTACGAAAATTGAACTGTGACTGTCAAGCAAATAAACAAATTTAGAGTACTACTCTACATTCAAATGCACATGGAATACCGTACGAAGAAATTTTCATTCATGTGAAAATCCATAATAAGCCTGTTAAATCACTTATTAATACCTTACTAATTAAGAGATATCTTGATGACTAATATATTTGTAATATGATTCTATATTATAAAATCATATTATCATATAACGTGGTTTATCATCATGTGGGCTATATCATTATGTGGGCTACTTTCACCTCAATTATCGTATTCAAATCCATATTATTCTATAACTATTAAATCAATTGATTGAAATTATTAAGAATCTAACAATCTAGAATCTATTATATTGATTTGACAAGTTCTTGAATTATGATCTAATTTTCCATACTTACTATAATATTTATTAGAAGATGCTTTCTTATTAGAAATTCTTTTATTTTGATATTTATTGTATTGAATCTGTATATCAATCTTTTACTGAGATAATATATCTATAGCTTTTTGTTTAATAAATACTTTTCCATTATGTAATTGAATCTTTTTAGTGCATTAATATTTGCTTAATACTTCATTTGCTTTCCGAAATGTATAAATCTTTGTACTTAAAAGTATATTTTTATATATTAATCTCTCTATATCTTTAGCTAAAGCTAATATAATATCGAATATAGATATAAGAAAGCTTGATTAATAACAAGCTATTTGAGATTTTATTAAAATTGATTACAAAAAAGCTTTAATTAGATTATAAGGAGTTTAAAAGATTCACAAATCTGGATTGAAAGAAGGAGAAGTAAATATATAAATTTGAATATTTAGTTTCGAGAATACAATTTCAGAATCAAATAGTATTAAATCTATTTTTTCGAAATTCTGCTTTTATATTCTAAATTGTAATTGATTCTTAATATATAGTTTTAAAAACTATTAAAAATTCAACCTTCAAAATATAGTTAATATATACCTTAATAAATTTATCAATTTGAGTATTATATAAATATTTCAGATTACCAAAATAATTAATATCAAGTAATTGAATTAAATGACTTGAATATAATAATAACTTTAGATATATTATATCATTTGCTTTACAATATAATTGAAAAGGTATTGATTTATGGCTTTTGTATTCATCCAGCACTAATATTCAATATTTGCCCTTTCTACAATTCAGAGTATATTTATCGAAGTATTTCAATTATTCTAAGTTTGTTTCATTATTTATCTATCTATTAGAAATAGGTTTAATAACCTAATCCACAAGGAAATCGATTTCGATATACTAATTAGAAAAATAAACTTATTTTTAAACTATTAGAAATGGGAATATAGTTTTATCCTCTCTATTACTATATATAATCACTGTAGCCCACTCTTTATTGCTTAATTATATTATCTTATTTCTACTATTTCTTTCAGTATTAGTTATAACTATTTCGGGGCATATTATACCTATCATAAAACTGGTTTTATCAAAGTTATAGAAATTATAATCAAGAATACTATATTTTGCTTATATATTCGAAACTATTTGAAATCAGTCTTTAATAAACTTAGGATTTTTATAGAAAGCTTTTTAAAAATTATAAGTATAATTAAAATATATTTTTAATTCTATATGATATTTTATGAATTAATAAGCCTAAAGCTTTCCAATCTTTTTTATATCCTATATTTCGAGAATATAATTTGTTATATTTTCTATACCTTTGAGTTTAGGTAGAAACCCTTTATTATTTATATCAATTATATATTGAATAATCACTTCCTTTTCCAATTCTATAATTTTATAAGTTTTATATCAATATTCTATATAAAGAATAAGATTATTCATTCTATACTGAATCATTATATATAGAATATTATATAGTTTAGCAGCTTTCCGAATACTTAATTTTTTGTTTTTTTGAATAGCTTTAATAGCTAGAATGATTTGTGTTTTTTTGTTAATCATTTCCATAATAGATTGTTAATAAATCGCATGTTAAAGCAAAGAGATAATAATTAAGGTGAAAGTGGCTCACATGATGATATAGCCTATATGATAATAAACTACGTTAGTTATATATTAGTATCTCTTATTAAATTGATTTAGAATAGGATGGAATCAAATAGAAATATATAGAAGATTATTATTAAATTGATTAAATTTGATTCGTTATATTTTCTTTTTATTATATAAAATGATTCTATAAGATTCGATTTAAATCGATTTTATTTATAAATATTAAAGCCTTAGGATTTCATTATAAACTATATAAACCTAGGATATTCTTTAAAGAAAACCTAGAAGGAATAAGCAAATTAAATTCAATTCAATTCATTCCTATAATTTGACTTCAGTTCTACTATTATATTATATATTCAATTTATCCCTAAACTAAATCTGACTAAATCTTCCACTAAATATTATAATAATATTATTTTATTATAATATAAGATCTTATCTCTAATAGGTTATAAGCCTGACTAGTTTAAACTAGCTTAAAAGAGAATTAGCTTAATTTAAGGCTGTATATCACATATATACAACTATTAAACTATCGAATATCAAATTTTCGAATTAATTCAATTGAATTTATATCGAAAAACACTATATATAAACCCTGAGACCTGCGTCCCTGAAGCTAAACCTAATTAAGCATATAAAATTAGATCCCTAGACAATATATTTATACTATATTACTACCCAAAACAAGTGATATATCAATTTTCTTTATACCAAGGTACCCTAGCTTATTTAGTTTTTATTCTATATCAAATAAAATAAAGATCTAATTTAAAAGATGACTGATCTATTAGATCTTTAAGATTAAATCGATTTATTCATAAAATCCATTTAAATTTCGAAAAACTAGCTATATATATATATAGATTAGTATTAATCCAATGTATAAAACCAATAAACCTATAATAAAAAAACTTAAAATAACTTCCAGCATTAGCTTTAAATCTAACCCTTTAAAAGACAAATCTAACTATATAGAATAGGTTAATAAAACTAAGCTCTTTTTAGAATTAAATAGCTTTATGTTATATATCAATAGTATAGAGATGCTACCTAATAAAAGTCTATATATAAACAAATCAGGAAAGGCTATTTCATCTGAATTAGTTATTAAATATAATGAAAAGGTTTCTAAATATCAAAGAAATAAAAGAAAGACCTTAGAAACTATTAAATCTATAATTAGCTTCGAATTAATTGAGAGATTCAAGGATAAAAAGTCGACTAAAAGCCTATAGAATTCTATTAATAAGATATTTAGAGAATCTTTTATTAAATTAATAGGAAAATACCTAAATAGACTAATAGAATCTAATTATATAAGTTCTAAGGGAATAAACGAATACATTAATTCAATTTAATCATCCTATAACTACTTAAAATCGATGAAATTCAATATCCCTAATGCTTTTATAGTATGATTTCTTTTTAGAAGCCTATTAAGCTCATTCAATAGTTTTGCCTCTCGAAAATACAAAGAATTAACTAAAAATCCGATTAATATTAATTTGGATATACTCTTTTCTAAGTTGATATTCAAAAAGACTAAAATGCAATCTAATATCGATTTAAATGCTAATAAAACTAGCTTTAATAAAACTTCTTATTACAAATATTACTCTAAAAAGAAATATTTAAAATTCAAATACTTTATAAAATATTTTGAATTAAAAATTAATAAAGGAAATAATAAAAAGTATTTTAATTCAAATACTAATATTAATTCGAATAAACTAATCTCTAGCAAGCAACTAATAGCTATAAACTACTATATAAACTCAACTAATTAATTTTTTAAATCTAAATATAAATTTATATTAGATTCTAATACTACAGAGTATTATTCACCCAATAGGAAATAGTTTATAAATTATAAATCATTGAATAATTATTCTATTACTATAGCAAATAAGGAAAAGCTTTATATTAATAATATAGGAGATATTTCTATTTTAATTAATAAAAAATCTAAAATACTATTGCAAAAAGTATATTACATTCCTCATATAATCTCCACCCTTATTAATTCAAATAAAATAGCTCAAAAAAAATAGGCTAATTATATTATTTTATTAAAAAATAAGATTGATATTATAAATAAAAGGGCTAATATACAAATTATAGTACCCTAGCTAATTGATATATATTACCTTAATTTTAAAATAGATTTTAGATACCTTAAAAATATCAATATCTTTATAATTGAAATAGAATCAATTCAAAAATTGAATTTATTATTAAATAAAATTGATTTAAACCTAATCCATAAGAGATTAGATTATATAAATAAAGATTATATTATTAAATCCTTGAATATCTAATCAGATAAAACTGATTTTGATTTAGAGATATATAAATCATACAAATTCAACAAATTCCATTAGAAAATAAGTAAAGAACCTTTTAAAATACCCAAAATAGATTCTAAATTCAAAAAATTCAGTTTAGATATAACTGGATCTTTTAGAACTACAGGAATTAAAGATGAAAAATACTTTTTAACATTTACTGATTAGGCTACTAGAGCTATATGAATATATTTAATTAAATTCAAATCATAAGCATATAATATTCTAATAAAGTTTTATAATCTAATTAGAAATCAATTCAATATTAGTATTAAAATACTATAATTAGATAATGCTCTTAAATTTCTATTGAATAAATAATCGAATTTTATTTGAGATCATAGAATTATATATAAATATATAAGCCTATATACTCATTTACAAAACAAAATAATTGAAATATTAAATAGATATATAATTGAAAAACTAATCTATTTAATTAAAGAAAAAGAGATTTTATTTTATTTATAACCATACCTAGTTAAAATTATTGTTTATATCAAAAATAGAATATATAATAATTTTATTAATAATTTACTATTTGAATTAATATATAATAAAAAGTTTAATTTAAGTTATATTAGAATCTTAGGCTCTCTTATTTATATAATTAATAATAAAAAGATTTACAATAAAAAAATGGATTTTCGAGTTTAGAAAGGTATATTAGTAAACTTTGATTTATCTAATAATTATTTAATCTACTTTTTAGTTAATAAAAGAGTAATTAATTTAAAAAATATTAATATTTAAAAAGATCTTATATATTCTAATAAATATAAAAATCAAGATTTAAAGCTTTTAGAAGAAGAAAATCTTGAATTTCAATTTATTCAGGATATACTAAATATTGAAAATACTATTAGTATTAATAATCCTCCAGTTAATCTTGAAATAAACGAAAACAGTGAAAATAATAAAATATTTGATTATATAAAGGTTGACATTAGTGAGTTTATTCCTAATAAATTTATATTTGAAAAACTAATAAAACCTATTATACAGTAATCTAAGTAAATAAAAAGCCTAATCCTAAATAATAAGAATCTTAATAATAACAGAAAACATATACTTTCTTATTATGAACTTGCTTTTTCCGGGTATTTTAATTCAATCAATAAGGGGATAAATATTGAAATAAATCAATAAGATCTTCAATTAGCTTTCAATACTAAACTTAAAAATAATAATAAAGTTATAATTAATAAGCCAGATTGTATATTGATTAAATCTAAATTCTATAAAGAAGCTATTAACTCTTTAAAAAAAGAATATTAACTAAAAGTTATGGAATACAAAATAAATACTCTTGAATCTAATAAAACATGGGATATTATTGATAATCCTAATAATAATAAAGCCCTAAGGATTAGATAGATGTATAAAATAAAGGATTTAGGTGAATTTATTGAATTCAAAGTCAGATTCATTACTAAAGGATTCAAATAGCTATATGGATTAGATTATATTGATATATATGTATTAGTAGTTAAATCAATGATTTGGAAGCTTTTATTTGTATTAGCTCTTCAAAATGATTGACTAATCCATAAAATTGATATGGTACTAGTGTTTGTACAAGGCAATATTGATATATCATTTTTATTAAATTTATTAAAGGAATTTAGTGAATTAAAAAATAAAGCTTTAAAGCTAAATAAAGTTTTATATAACCTAAAACAATCAGCTAAAATATAGTATTATATTTTAAAAGATATATTAAATAAATTAGGCTTTATAAACCTAATTTCCGAGAAATATATTTTCATTAATAAAAATAAAAATATAATTCTAAATATATATATTAACAATATTATTATAATAGCCCTAAATTAAGAGATTATTAATAAATTTATTAATAATCTAAAAGAATATTTTGATTTAAAGGATCTAGATTCTATAAAGGATTATTTAGGGATTCAAATTGAAAGAATTAGTAATATATTAAAGCTATATCAATTAGAATATATTAAAAAGATACTAGCCAGATTTAATATACTAGATTCTAATTCTGTTTTTATTTTAATGGATTCTAAAATAAAGCTAATTTATAATAAAGAGAAAATTAATAATAATAATATTAAATTATATTAAGAAATTATAGGTTCTTTATTATATTTAGCTTTTAGAACTAGATTTGATATAATATTTTCTATATCTAAATTAACTAGTTTTTTGTTTAATCTTAGTGTA
Source organism: Botrytis fragariae (assembly GCF_013461495.1). Classification (NCBI taxonomy): domain Eukaryota; kingdom Fungi; phylum Ascomycota; class Leotiomycetes; order Helotiales; family Sclerotiniaceae; genus Botrytis; species Botrytis fragariae. Next base: position 739,491 of record NW_023500990.1, on the reverse strand, counting down.
GAATATATTCAAGCCATTAAAAAAATACTAAAATATTTGAAAGAAACTATAAATAAGGGTATAAATTATAATAAAATTAAAAATCCTTATATTCAAGAATTCTGTAATACCAACTATAAAAAGGAAATCAATATATATAAATTTACTAATAGATATATATTTATACTAAAGAATGGGCCTATTAATTAGAAATCCAAGCTACAACCTGTAATAGCCCTTTCTACAGTCGAATTTGAGTTTATTACTATAAACCTAGTAGCTAAAAAGATTATTTATATTAAAAAGCTATTATTAAAGCTTAATTTATATAAATAAAATAAATTTCCTTTATATATAAATAATTAAGTTACACTAGCGCTTACTAAAAACTCTATATTTTATAAAAGAAGTAAGTATATAGTAATTAGATTTTATTATATTAGAGATATTATTAAATCAGGGGATTTAGATCTAATTTATATATTTATTAATAATCAAAAGGCTGATGGGCTTACTAAGTTATTAGCTTGTATCAAATTGATTGAATTTATGAATTAAATTAATTTAAATTAAGATATATAATAAAATTAATTTAATATATTTATTAAGGGGGTATGTGAAAATCTATAATAAATCTATTAAATTATTTATTAATACTTTATTAATTAAGAGATATCTTAATAATTAATATATTTGTAATATGATTTTATATTATAAAATTATATTATTATATAGTTATATATTAGTATCTCTTATTAAATTGATTTAGAATGAGATGAAATCAAATAGAAGTATATAGAAGATTATTATTAAATTAATTAAATTTGATTGATTATATTTTCTTTTTATTATATAAAATGATTCTATAAGATTCAATTTAAATCGATTTTATTTATAAATATTAAAGCCTTAGGATTTCATTATAAACTATATAAACCTAGAATATTCTTTAAAGAAAACCTAGAAGGAATAAGCAAATTAAATTCAATTCAATTCATTCCTATAATTTGACTTCAGTTCTACTATTATATTATATATTCAATTTATCCCTAAACTAAATCTGACTAAGTCTTCCACTAAATATTATAATAATATTATTTTATTGTAATATAAGATCCTACCTCCAATAATTCATGTCGAGTTCTAAAATCGATTCTTGAAGCCAGAACGACAACAATTGACGTGGAAGTCATCCTCATATTGATACTAAATCTTCCGCCTACTCGTCCCAAACAATACAAACAACCTGTCCCTCTATATCAATTCCGGCGACAATCTCCAAATCTCCTCCATCCACATTCCTCTTCAACAACGCTACTCTTCCATCGTTTTGCAATCCCACAGCCACCAAGTCCCCAGCTTTGTTGATAGAGAACTGTCTTGGGAAACTACCTCCAGCAGCATCAATTGAGACGAGTGAGAAATTACCATTTGAGTGATTTAGGGAATACGTTAAGAGAGAATCGGAGGGAATGATATTTGTGGCTGACGGGGAAGAAGGATCGGGGATACTAAAGTGTGTATCGTTGCGTTGAGAGATGAGGAGGTAGTTATGATCGGGCTAGAAGGTATCTTAATATCATGTGTTTTTCCAACTGGCAAAATTTGGAAAGAATTTTTCTATTTACAAAAAAAAAGTTCCTGAGAAAATGAATCACTCACTGTAATTTGGATCCCTGATGCGGCACTATAAAACTGCAATTCTTCGCCTGGGGTAGTCGTCTCCAAAAGACTCCTCTCAAACTTCACTTCAAAACTCAAAGTGTTGTCACTTTCATATGTAACCTCATATGCCGTAAGTCTGTTAGTCAACTGACTGACCAAATAGAAGTATGTGATTCCCGTTTCCGAAACAAGCCAATTTGCATGTCTCGGTCCACTTCCGACGGGAGTTTTCAATGGTTCGAGTGGTTCTAACAACTTAGTATCTTGATCGATTCGATATATTCTTACGAGATCAGCACCCAAGTCTGGGACGAGGACAAATGATTCTGTTGGATCAGTAATTGCTTCGTGTGGATGCGGTGCGGTTTCGTATTGGGGATCCGCGCCGGGAGTAGTAAGGTTATAGGTGAAGGTTTGGAGAGGGAGTATGTTAGTTGCGGAGGTGACATCCAAAGTTCCTACGCTGCTTGAGGAACTATTGGCCAGTCATTTAGTACGAGTCCCAAAATTAAGTCAAGCCGAAATTAATGGGTGACTTCTTACTAATAAGCTAAAGCCAAAGCAGTATTATTCGCATACAATACTGTAGCCGCTGCCCCAACCGGTGTCTCAACTCTATCCAATGCCACCAAAGAACCGTCGTCCTGAATCTTCAACGAATTGAGAGTCCCATTACTTGCAGTCAGCCCTCTATCCGCGCAAAACAAAATATCTCGTGAAGAATCTAAAGTGATCCACGAGGAATTGGCCGCGCATGCCGTAGATGTCGCAATGACTTCGAATGAATATGCACCATTTGCATCTTCATCGAGTGACAATGTGGTAACAGTTCCTGCATATGAAGCCACAAATAGTCTGGACGCGAGAGCCTGAGAACTTGCGAGTGTGAAGATGAGGGATTTTGAGATGAACATATTGAAAGCTTGAGTTTCGTCTGGAAACCTAGAGATGACGTCGAATATGGCGGCGATACTATCCATTTATATGAACCTTCAAGACGTATGATTTAGACCTTGTCCAATATCGGCATGCTTGGTAAGCTTAAGCTCTCCTGCATTCACATCCTGCATACAGAAAGGGTACCCATCTGAGAGACTAGTAAGACCGAAGCCTAGAGTGACGCCCAGTATTCCCCCCATGCATACACGATAAACTTCATATTGCTCCTGGGTTTGTCAGACGATTTATTCACCTACAACTCTATCTCCATCTTAATTCGAGTTTACCTTTTCCGAACATTCCTTTCGTACACCGTTAATGGGATTTATCAGTCTTCCGATCTCAAACATCTTCTAATTCTATTGGTGGTAAAACCAAATTGCCCCACAAGCCCCATTATGATCCCAACCTCTTCATTAGTCTTTGAAGAATCCACACAAACTTGAGATGTCACCATTCTCTTAGGTCCCTAGCCCGAAAAAGAGAATTCCGGCTCGGCGAATGCATGGCGACCGGATATTAATTTGCTTACCCTGGATCACGAACGGATAACCTTATTGCCCTTGCAATGTTTCGGATATTCTAGATTGACCGGTAGATTTGCCGAATATTACCCTGTCACCTACAAACATGGGGTAGAGGTGGTTTAATACAGCAGGAATCCAGCAAAGATTGTGTACACTTGCACACCAGTAGGCATTCTTTACCATTGTAAGCAATATGTAATCAGTGTAGAACAGAACCTGAAAATGTATTTGCATTGATCAAAACAGCACCATAACCTGAATATAAAATGAATCCTTGACCCAACTTCCTCTTTTCTCGAAGACCAATTTTACTATGTTATCGGAACCATTCTGAATCTTGTTTGCTCTCACCAACCCCCGGTGTTCACATCGTCTGGCTCGGGAACTTTGCCAGCAACGCCTTGCATTTGACGTTCGTGTTGCATGTCCACCGAACTTCTCTGAAGAGTAGAGATGTTGTATGTCCTTCTCTCCTTGATTTGACCATTCGCGGGGATCGTAGCTTCACTTCCTTGGTGAATGACGGTCACGGTATGTGCACCATGACCTGTGAATTTGTTAAGGATTTGGGATACTGTTGACATTTTGTATGCCCGTTGACCGTGTCCTCGTCCACCCTCACCATGTCCGACATCGCCTTCGAGTTCAATCTCCTCTAGGCCTTGAATGTTGTAGTGTCGAAGGAGAGGTCGTAATGTTGCGATGCAGCTTGCAACAATTCCCAAGCCAGCTTCAACTACGGACCAAATAAGCATTGGAGATATTGAATCTGCGAATGTTCATTAGTGTTAGTCATGTCAAAGCAAGAGGATAGGGTCCCGAACAAAGAGGATCTGCATAATCCAAGTCCACAGCAAACACTCCGATTCGTACAGCACAAGCGACACCAGCGCTGGCGCTCCGTCAGCAAATTTCATAACTCAGATGTCGAGAATATACGTGTCACTTACAATAATCCCAATCCCAGGACAGTGACAACGAACGTCTTCGTTTTTATGTGCATTTGCATATTCCAAACTAACGCGACCGGAACGAGGGTAAAAAGAAGATATAGCGCTATAGATAGTCCGGCCCATGCATAGCCTAGAGCATCTGCTGAGTCGTAATTACAATATCCATCCACGCTTGAGTCGCCCTGCTTCCAAGCGTATGAAATTGGCTGACAATTGAAAATCAGGTAAAAGCTTGCTATGAAGCATAGGATAACATTAATTGATAGTCCAGCCCAAAGAGCGTATGCGCAAGGACTGGCCTCAGTGAGACGGAGGAGACATGTGGCATAGGAAGCTTTAATCGCCGTAACAGCACTTATGTAAATTAAGACCGTGAGCCAGACGTACTGTTGATTGTCAGTTGGTTGTATAATCTCAGAATCAGTTTTGAGACCTTCGAGCTTTCAACAATGTCATCAGTCTTCATTCCCTTTTTGTGCTGACCAATACCTCGTTGAACGCCAACGAAGAGTAATGATGCCATCACGATATAAAGGCCCTAAAACCCCAAGTCAGGATACCAAATACTGAGATCTTCGATGATGCGTCTTACGAGAGACAAGAGGATGAGAAAATCATCATGACCAATGGTATTTCGAATAACTACTCGAGTATAGTAACGGAGTGAGACAACAAAAACGCCGAGAATGAGGAAAATGATCGTTATTGCCAGTATCGATGGACCATAAGAGTCCATTCTCATTTGGGACGAAAGTTGCGACTTTCTTTGTAACGATGGAATGTAATTCCTGTTAGATTGGTTAATTGTGCTTTTAGGTATACTGAAGGATGTTGTAGGTTGTAGAAGCGCATCATGCCACAAGGTGATAATTAATTTGCATGCATCCTAACAGATGCTGGGAAGAAGATGATCAAGGAAGGGAAAATAATAGTAAAGAAAGGTCGAAGGAAAGAAGAATCGGGGGCGAGAAGGATTATGTATTGCTTGAAGGAGGTGGAAGGGTAAGAGCAATGTTGATTTGACGGTGGGATCATACCTCATCTAACTCTGGAAGGTACGAAATGGTTTAAAGCGTTTATCACACTCTTAATTGAGTTTGAGCGAGATAGATAAGAATAGAAACGCAAACATGCCAAATTTGTAGAAGTAACTGAAAAGTTTACTTACCTCTCGGCGAGACGACTTGGAGCGAAGTATCGCCTACTTACTCAACAATCAGTGCAACGTATCGATATTCGACGAAACGACACGCATACTGACTCCAAACAATTACTGTACCCCTAGAGCATCTGAGAACAATCACAGTCAATGAAGTTGCTAATGTCTAAGCCCCAAATGCAGAATTCCCTGGCAATCTCTGTAAATGGCTGCAATGGTTCGCGACAGGAATAGACAGGTTCGTGGGGCATGTACATGACCAAGTACAGTGACGATGGTGACACTTGTTGTTTCCATCGGCTTTAGACTTCAGACTACTGAACACCGACATGCGGCGCTTAAAAATGTGGTATATATATATACAAATCCAGCCTCATGAAAGTAAGTATCCGTCCTTTCTGATGGTTCGCATTCGCATAGCATGATTACAAAAGTAAGTCTCATGCATCACTAAAAATACAGTAATGCCCACGAGGAGTGGTGTGTATCATGACGTAGTGATGAATACATAGATAGCCTTGAAGTATCAAAATTGATGAGTTGTATTTTCCCTCGACATTGCCATGACTTGAATTGCCGAAAGTCGGCAGTGGTGGTGGTCGTGGTTGTGGTGAAGAAGATCTAGAGATGGATGGTTTGAACATTGAGGAGGTTGAGGATGATTAAGGAATCACAAGTGTCACTTTAGTCCTGTGATGAAAGGTCCCTTTTGAGATTGTGTTGGAAGGATCTGGAGATATACCTGTCAGATAGGTACACACACTTTGCTTCTCACCGCCTTCATTCACAATCCGTTGCCCAAATGCGTGAGGGTCATAGAAACACTTATAAAGGGCATTGATTGAATCGAATTGAACCGCACTTGTTTTTTTGACGAATGTTCTTCGCATATACCAATCAAACAAAGCGTTTGCTTTCAAATATATCAGATTTGAGGCTGTTGATCAGGAATAGGAATCTCGCCTAGTAAAATGGCCTGAATGTTTCCGTTCCCAAATTATTAAAGGGCCGACACAAAGGTCTTGGAAAGCGGGTGTCTGCAGAATCAAGATATTGTCCCTCGTATGCACCACAACATGGAAATGATAGGTAGGTGGCGCTTGTATCGATAAGTAGTCCTTCGACGAAGAAGATGTTTATAAGATGGTTATCGATTACCTACCAAGTAGCTAGGTAGCTAGGTATTGGCTAATTCATTTCTACTACATGAGGACCTGCATAAAACACCTACTTAAAATACCTCGCATAGCTTATGCAGTCTACCCCTTAGGTATGTATATCTTCACATGTTACCTTGGCTAGGTAGATACATGATACCTACCTCGCCTACAGACTAGGTACCTAGTACTTGGTAGTATTTCACCAAGTCTCTTTTTCTTTGGGTTGTTTTTCAAAAAGGTATATGAATGCGAATAAACACCTAAAATGTAGCTGTCTACCTATCTACATACCTACCTACATTCATGCCCATCACACATAGAATAGTGATTAGTTCTCAAGACGAATCCGTTATCGCTGGATACCAAACTCACATAGGCTGCGCCAGTAGACAACTCAAGCTGTACAGAAGTTTCTGGAAAGTCACATCATGTTGATCATCTCCATAAACACTCTGTACATGTTCCCCCGCAAAAGTCGAATGGGAAGGATTTCAATTGCCAGTGGTGGCTTGATATGCTAATGCTAATGCTAATGCTAATAATAAATTGATTATTGGGACAACCTGGGACATTTGATTGGAACTAGAGTTGAAATCCATCCGCCACCGGTGAACGCTTGAAAATGCCTCATTCGGGTTCTTTCTTTTCTTTTCTTTTCTTTTCTTCAAAATTCAAGGGACCTGAAAATGTGTTTTTTTATTCAGTTTTAGCACTTCTAGCACGCCTAACTAGGCCATCGGTTAATATAAATGCCGTCAAAATCAGGCGATGGACAGGTCAGAATGTCAAAAACCATACGATGATTGAATTGATTCCAGACAAAAGGAAGAGGAGTAAATTGCAGAACGTGGTGAAAGGAATTATATAGATTTAAGTGAACGCCCACTTCGTACGAAGGTTTGGATGGCCTTTTATCCTTTTCAATTATTGCTATTATTATTGACATTGCTATTGCTATTGCTGTTGCTGTAACCTTTTTCAGTTTGGAAGAAAGGGTCGCAGTGACTAGTTTTCTCTAACCTCTTACCTCGTGCAGCTGCAGGCACTTGCAGCCACATCCCCCTTTCGTTATCTTGAAATTTACTACAGGTTGCCAAATGGTCTGGATCTTCAATTGGACTTGATGCCGATACTCTAGCTTTCACCTCAGCTTAACATGATTCGTTCTTTGTGGCGAGAGCCCATTCAGGGCTTGTCGATAGGTGTAAGCTTTCAAGTCAGAAGGAGAAGAAAATGAGGAAACACAAGTCCTTGTAGGTATCTCGGTATAGTACAAGAATTCATATTGTCGAGTTGTGAGATACTATGAAGGCGGTCACTGTGCAGCCTCGATATTCAAGAATTAAAAAAAAGCAGGTGCACCATTCGATCATCGACACCAAACCACAGCACACGAAGGGTGTACAATCAGAGAAAAAAGCTAAGATTCGAAATTTTGTATAAAGGACAGGGGATCGGGACGGGATCTCGTACAACCTGATCAATTTTGAGAGACATTGTATAGGTACAATACTGTTGTGTTATCGAGTATCTCTCTACATCCCTCGCAGGCGCCGACAAGTTCATTGAATTCACTTCACACATATGGAGATTCGGGAGTAACATCCGTTTCCTAATCGATATCTCGCGTTTGTTCATCAAAGTATCATACAGTATCATACAGTATCATTCGAATTGGCGAGCCCTTCTGTACCGAGTTCATGCATGGTTGGAGGTGGAGTGGACAAATGTGGAAAGAGGCAAAGAAAGAGAGAAGGCGCTAGAGAATGGGAGAGGAGAAGGGGGGGGAGAGGTTCTAGCAACCAGTTATACGCATGTACAGTCTCACAGTGTAGACATATACAGACACATATACAGTATTATCTACATACAATCGTACTCCTTACGATTCGGTAGTTGCCAGATAAGTTCACCCGTCGTTCTGCCATTCATTCTACCTAATGCCTCCCTACCACTTCATTCCATCAGCTCTTCCAAGGTTCATCTACTGAATGGGATCAGGATCGAAGACAAGGGGAACGTCCCACATACATATACACTTATCGTTTGATCTGTCATGAGAATTTCGAGGGACATCATTGGTTATTCTTCTTTAGACCTTTTCTCAACTGAACAGTACATGGTAAGGTATCAAAGGACCCAAGTAAGAATTGAAGCATTTGATTTGCTCGGCTCAGGATTCCGAGAGAGAAAAGAAAAGAATCCACATATTTCCTTGGCTCGGGACGGACTTCACACAGTATCTGCACAGTCTTCACTGCCATTTTTTTCAACATCTGCCCTCACAGTCTCATCCACCTAGTACGTACGCTACGACCATCCTAGGTATTTTCAATTCTGCGATTCGATGAAAATGACAACAAATTAAACTTAAACTTAACCAACTATTGATGAAAAAAAAAGGAATTGATAACGCTACTCGAGTAGACCTCAATTCATTCATTCATCCAGCCCTTGATCCATTCACTCCAAAACCCTCGATCAAATCGTCAATTATCAATCAACCAAGATCGACCCAGTACCTTCCATTCACTTGATTCAAATATGTCAGCACTTCGATTTTGAGGTTCCTCAAAGCTTTCAATGTTCCCACCCAACATCTCCGATTCGTCTCTATAATCACTCGAGCACCAGCACTAACACCACCACCACCTGCGATAACACCATGATTGAGATTCCCCACGACGTCAACAATTTGAATTCCACCATTATTGTCTACCCACGCCTCTACTGTATCAATACCGATTTGTTATACTCCCGAAATTTTAATCGACGAAGAACTTAATATCTTGGCGCGAATCTATTACTGAAGTCTGTCAAGGTTCTCGAAAGAAGGTACCGCCGCCATACTTGGAGTGGTTGGCAACAGATCAAGGACAAGGGCAAGAACCACCCCTCGACACCATGATTTGGTACCTCCTCTATCCATTCAGAGGGTGAGTGATCTAATGAATTGCTATGCTTGACGAAAGTTCATATATCTAATCAAGCTTGCCTCCATTAGAACCACGGAACCTCCCGACCTCGACATCAAACATCCCATTCGAGATCGCTTCACTAAATTCGGACATAATGTCGCAAAGCACTCAGTCGCTGCCATAACCATCTCTGCTATAATCGCAACACTTCTCATATATCCCTTTCCATTTCTCTTCACAAATGGCTTCACCAATGGCGCGTCAAATCTACCACATCATGTATGGTCTTCCGCGCAACCTTTGAAGGCATTGGATGATTCGAGGAAACCGGATGTGGTCATGCGATCGATATGGGTACATGGTGTGTTATTACTCTGGGTTTCGAAGGGAGGAGAGCTAATACTGGAGTAGGAAGCTATATGAAAGCTTTACAATCAGATGTTCTCCAAGCAGCATTAGAGATACAGGATCATATATTAGGCCCCACTATCAACTTTAACCCTCGCAAAGAGGCTAAGCATGCCCAGATTGACTATACACAAAATGAATTACCAGTGGATGCACGAGATACCTTCCATGCAGTAAATGGTCTAACAAACTCATCTTGGTTCTTTCATTCTCCATTGCAATACTGGTCATGCTCGAAGGAAGCGATCTCGGCTGATGACGACATCGTGATGACAGTCAACAAAAACTTACACCAGTCAACCTCTGTCAACGTTACCTTGAGGCACTCTATCGTCTTTAGTGGTAAGCGTTTTGAAGACCACCATCTTGTGGCTGCAGATGCCTTGGTCATAACCTTAGTTCACATGCTTGACTCGCCTGTCGGGAGATATTGGGAGAGAAGAGCAGCTCAGCTGGCAGCCAAAGGATCTGATGATTGGCGCATGATTCCTTCCGATGGCCGTTCGTTAAGAAGCACTCCCTATGAATTCTTATTTCAACCTACTGCTACTTGGGAATCGATTGCATTGGCCGCCGCATACACTTTTGGCGCATGGTGGTTCGTCGCAACTTTATGGGGCCTACGGGCTCTCAAGTCAAGGCTTGGTCTTCTCATTGCAGCAACTACTCAGTTGGCCTTTACGTTCACTTCCACGTTCACCATCTGCGCTATTATCAAAACAGATTTATCCATGATACCCAGAGAATACTATCCTTTGATTGTTGTCTTTTGCGGCACGGAAAACATGCTTCAACTCGTAAGAGCTTTTATTGTCACGCCCTCATCACATCATCCGACCCTTAGATCCGCAGAAGCCTTTGGAAAGAATGGACATGTATTCCTTGCAAACACTGGCCAGAGGCTTCTCTTCTTGTGGGTTGTATCCAAGTTTGGAGGCGTAGGGCAAGCTACTTTCTGTCGCTTCGCTACTATTGCCCTAATTTTTGATTTCTTCTACCTACTAATGTTCTTCGCTCCCGTTCTAAGCATTGATGTAAGAAGACCTCAATTGAACGACACACTATCAGCTTCTTCCCGGGAACGAAGCTATCCATCACCAGAAAGATCATCTTCTAAGCCATGGGTCGATTTCATTTTTCGTGGAGGAAACATGCCTTCGACTCGTATTGTCGGTACCTTGGTGGTTATTATCGCAGTACTAATTTGCCAGTGGCACTTCGATCAAGGTATCTTGCAAAGCAGTAAACATTTATTGAAAACAACTTCGCCGGCTTCGTCAATACTAGAGGTCGATGTTCATCAAGCTCGAACTCCAACTGCCTGGCTTCGATTGCAAGACCATGAGACTGTTCATGAGCTTATAAGCGTTGTAAAACCACATGCTCACAGTTTCGTTGCTCAAGTTTATGATCCTTTAGTTTTTGTTTTGAACGGTTCAGATCGGACACCAAACAGACTTGGTGTGAGATCGTTTCTCCCTGCCTTTTATGACTTTATCGAGAACCAGTCCCTACAATTTCTTTTGTTTGTTATCATCACTGGCGTGATTGTCAATCAATTCATTAAATATCTCTTGGCTGATGAACCTTCTGACGACGAAGACCACGAGGGTCACGGCGACGAACCCCTGCTATCGGTAAAAACATTCGGCTCTGGACATGCTTTGGATGTTGTCTTGATGACAGCTTCTCGCGATGGAATTATCGTTTCAGTTGGCCTGGACAGATGGATCCGGGTTTGGGATGCACAGCATAATGGCCGAAGCTATGTAGTCGAAGACCCTGGATCCGACATCGATCCGTTTCCTGTTTTAGCTATGGCGATCGATAATGACTCGAATTGGCTCGCAATACTGTCCAAGAAAATGGTCGCCTTATGGAATATTCCTGAACGAAGATGGGGTCCGACAATGCCCGTGGACGTTAAAGGGCGAACTCCAGAAGCATTTTTCTTTAGCCACAATGAAGTTGAGTTGATTGATCCGGTGATTATCGTACGCCATAATGGTCTCATGTCAGAACTTCATATGGAAGATCATGTTTCAAAGGAACTACAAATATGCCGCACGCCATTGGTTTGTGTTGAGCCACATTTGGAGAAAGTTGTTATGAATGGCTCCCTGCCACCTCCAAAGATCATAACCGCCTCAAAGCGTGGTTGTGTACATGTTGCAGTTGAAGAGAAATCTGGTTGGGTTTCATATGACCTTAGACTCCCTTGGGTATCCGATGACAAAGATGTCAACTCAATTCTTCCGTTGCCGGCACTATCTTCCTTCCTCGCTATACGCGACCACAGCGTTGACCTTGTTGATATACACACTCATAATGTCACACATTCATTTGTTACAGAGAACATCAAACCAGGAACACTGCAATGTGTTCATTCGACAAGACGAAGGCCGCAATGTGGATCTGTTGGTTTGGGATCGTTTGCATTTATGTATACTTGCATTGAGACTGGTAATATGATGATGCAATCATATTTGCCAAGCAGAGAGGGCGATACTATATGTTTCCGTGATCCTGATAAACCAGGCTCTAAAACATGTTGTTTATGGCGGGAAACCGTAGAGCGGAGATTTAGTATAGAAAATCCTGGTGATTGGCAAGCACTCCAATCGGGGTATGTGGTAGGTGTACGGAAGACACAAGATCAAGATAAACAAGCAGCAGGAAATCAACTTTTGGGATCAATTGGAAGCGGCGGACTTCGACGACGTGGTACTTCGGGTAGGAGGTCTAATCTAGATCACCCAGGAGGTAAAAATGACGGCTGGGAGGTTTGGAGCTTAGGATCGAGAGGAGATGAAACCTCTGTGCCCTTAAATTCAGTTTACGATCAGGTGTTACTTGTTGGTAGACTTGGCCCAATTACGAAAGTGGGTACGAACAGTATCGTAGTTGCATTGGGAAATATGGTCAAACTTATTACTGTCGGTCATGAACGTTATGATCGTCTTGGCAATGATTCTGATGAAACATTCGTGGGCATGGCACCTGTTGCGAATAGGAGGAAAAGACCTGTTCTTACACGAAAGAGAACAGATTGATGTGCAGAATTTTTTATAACCTTTCTAAGGTATTATTTGTGCTTATTCGTAAATTGCTTCTGGGGGAAGGATGATACCCAATATATGGACAAAAGGCGTTTCCGAAATGAATTGATACAGGCGTTACCATGGTCGAGGAAGCGGCGTTCGTGGATGTTGTTTTTATTTTTTGGTCTCATTCTGCGTATACAAGGCTGGGCGCATATAGTGGCATCTAAATCGCTCTTTAAAGGGACATGGTTATAGTACTTGAGTATATGCTTATCTTTTAGGCATGCTGAGTTTAAAAGCATTGGGGCTTCATATCAAGGTCAAAATCATGATCCAGCAGGCTTGCTTGGAAAGGATGAGGATAAAGATGTATTAGGAATAGGTCGCAAAGGGTAGTCCACTGGCCAACTGCCATCTGCAGTAAAGTAACATTATCATAAATTTTTGATCCGACTTACCAGTACAAAAGTGACAATGATTGTAGAGTTCTTCAAACTGTAAAACTCCCGACGTATGTAGTTGCCCCAGATATACAAATATCAATATATATACACGCAATGAATTCTGTCATGACGAAGATCGTCTGCACATCACAGCCTTATGGCCCCTATAATGATTAGGTCTTACAGAAATCCACGTTCCTGCACTAATCAATGATGATCTTCGGGGGCTCCCCTCCTACTAATAATACCACGTGTATACCCCTGTCTCTTATCGTTAGCTTATCTTAAACGCCAAAATTCATACGCGACGACACGACCCCGTTCAACGGCTTCCCTTCCGACTTCAATACTAATTCGAGCAATCAGTCATGTCGATGCTTAGTTACTGGACCATTGCAGCATTGGTACTGGGCCTCGCGGCCTTTGCACCGGGCATTATGGGTATATTTGGGCTGGGAGGAAATAAGTTCTTGGTGAAAGGGAAGGTATGATCAATTGTTTTATCTTCGCTGGCCGGGTGCTTCATGTTTGTATAGATGTGCTAACACCTCGTCTCGATAGACAGTTCTCTTGACCGGCGCCTCGGAAGGAATGGGAAAGAGTGTTGCGATTCAATTGGCAAAAAAGGGGGCAAGTGTGATAATTGTTGCGAGAAACGTTGAAAAATTGGAGAAGGCTATGGTGGAAATTAAGGTGTGTTCTTTTATGTTTTCCGTTTCTTCGAAGAGGGGCAGTGGAGATTGGGGTGGAATTAGGAATTGAAGAGAATCGAGGAGAAGAGATATCTGGATACCATTGGAGGTTCGAGGGGGAACTGGCAGAAGGAACAAATGCAAGAGCAAGGGCTTTTAGATGAGCTCAACTAACACTTCACAGGCCGCAGCTCTCTCCCCGCCAACGCAATCTTTCCATTATATTTCCGCCGACGTCTCTATTCCCACTGAAGCCGCACGCATTCTCGAAGAAGCCACTAAATTCAATTCTTCTAGCCCTCCTGACATTGTTTGGTGCATCGCAGGCACTTCTACCCCCGGCTTCTTCCTCGATACGACTCCCCAGAAACTTCGCACACAAATGGACATAAACTATTGGTCTTGTGCAGACATGGCTCATTGCGTTTTGAAATCCTGGCTCTCCACCCCAACGCCGAAAAGAAAGACCGACATTTGATCTTCACCAGTAGCGTTTTGGCTTTCTATTCCGTCGTGGGTTATACACCATATTCACCGACCAAGGCTGCGATCAAAAGTTTGAGCGATACTTTATATCAAGAAGTTCTACTGTATCCTAATCCTCCACAAATTCACACAATTTTCCCAGGTACAATAGCTAGCCCGGGATTGGAGATCGAGAATCAAGGTAAACCGGAAATCACACATTTATTGGAGGAAACGGATCCGATACAGACACCAGATGAAGTCGCGAGAAATGCGATTAGGGGCTTGGAAAGAGGAGAATATCTGATTACGGTGGGTTGGCTGGGAAGTATGATGAGAGCTTGCGCATGGGGAGGTAGTAGGAGAGGGAATTGGGTGTTGGATACGTTGGTTACATGGGGGACGAGTGTGGTTTGGGGGTTTGTCGGGATGGATTTGGATGGTAAAGTTAGGAGGTGGGGGGAGGCGAAAGGGTTTAAAAGGAATTGAAAGATATGTTGAGGCGGGCTTGCGCAAGAGCCGGCCTTTCGATAGGTCATACCAATATCCCGGAAGAGAGTGTAACTTTCAAGAGAGGAGCTGCTGTATATAGTGCATCTATTCTTGGAGGTACCCAATCGAATCTGCAGAGTATAGTGGACGCACAAAAGCTTACTTCGCCGCAATTTACCAAACTACAGATCACTAGCCAAATTAATGCCAAAATCTCAAAACTGCGATGCTACTGCAATCTGCCGGACCTATCACGACATTGAAAATTGGGACTGTGTGTTTATTCCCTGAGTGCGAAATTCATGGGGAATCGTAGCTATAACTCGATCGTGGATGCGCATTTGGAGGCGGCCTTGAATCTTGATGAAGGAGTTGATTCTGTCAGTGCTTGGTCCTTGTTCAAGGAAACTTGAAGCGTCGAAAAATAATGATTAAGAATGGAACTGGAATGGGTCGATGGACAATTCTACATTACCCCTTATTCAATTCTAGACTCACCTTGTTGAAAAGATATACGGTTTGCTCGGCACTGCGCTTCTTCATTTTATCCCCTTCCGATTTGTTGGAACACATATAAATGAATTCGAATAAGGGGTATCAAAGGGCGCATTATGGCTACATATGTCACACAGCAAGTGAGACTGGCTTGATTAAATACTGATGCTGGGTATGAATCCCGGGACCTTTGTGAACCGAATTGTCTCCAGGTCGAATAGCTTCAACCAAAATCAAGCTGGACAAATTTGTCAAGATCGAGTTCCGAAAAACAAAGGAACATATAGACAGAGGCATCAATAAATTTTTGTTCTTTATTTTCTAATAACAAAACGAACAGTCTCGTACTCGTACCGCGTGGCATTTACCTCTTATTGTTCCTTACCATTGTTCTACCACTCCCATTTACCGAGATTTTTTAGAAGGAAATGGTATCGTATAACTGTAATGAAAAGATGGAGATTATCCTCGAATTTATTGGATTTGTCGGGCATACATGAGAATCACTCAATCCCACATCATTTTCTGCAATTGACTTTGCTACGGAATCATGGCCCCAGAAAAACATACCGCAGACGACCATAATGTCATCATTATTGGTGCAGGATGGCAGGGTGTTGCAGCCGCTAGGACGTACCTACAGCTCAAACCCAACATCAAACTGACTGTAATTGACTCTGACAGCAGCATCGGCGGAGTCTGGAGTATTGAACGAAGCTATCCTGGACTCATTGCCGATAGTCCCGTTGGGTGCTATGAATTTTCCGACATGTGTATGGATGAAGATCCGGAGTTGGAAATGTGGAAGATAATTCCCGGTCACAAAGTGGGTGAATACCTTCGCAAGTTCTCCAAGAGATTTGGCATCGATGAACACCTCCGCCTTAATACGAAGGTCTTTTCGGCGATCCCTGAAAATGGAACTGATGGCGTGAAGAGGTGGAGTCTAGAAGTGCAGACAAAAGGAAAAGAAAAGGAGTTTCTCAAGTGTGATAAATTGATCGTAGCAAGTGGACCATCTTCAGATCCAAAAATGCCGGATCTCGATACGAGTCAATTCAATGGTCCTGTGTTTCACTCTCTATATCTTGGTGCTCGACATGCCGAACTTACTGCCGACAAAATCAAACATGTAACTGTAGTAGGGGGTAATAAATCGGCTGCGGAAGTCGTCAATTTATGCGCAACTGCGGGAAAGAAAGTTACTTGGTTGATACGAGAAGGTGGTGCTGGTCCAGGAATGCTTATACAAGCAAGATCAGGAGGAGTACATACCGCTGCCATTGCATTCTCCAGATGGGCAGGTCTGACGGTTCCATGTCTATTGAGAACTCACGGATTTTGGTATTGGCTCTTACACAGTGGTCTCTTTTGGCCCGGTATCTGGTTGATTGGAAAATATTGGGAATGGGCTTCTCACTATATGTTGAAAGGTCTTTATGAACAGAGCGAGAATGCTAAAAAAATCGCACCTGATTTACAACAGTAAGAAATTTGTGGAGCGGTGAAACTTACTTTAATTTACTAATGAAACACAGTCTCTTTTGGTCGACATCTGCACCTTCCTTCCTCCAAGAAGGGAGTACCTTGTTCGAAAAGTTGAATGAAGGAATACTTATAGATGTCCAACGCACGCATATATCCAAGGTTAATTCCAACAGTGTCACTCTCGATAACGGTACTCATCTTACTACGGACGCAATAGTATTTGCCACTGGATGGAATTTGACTTTTTCCAAATTCTTCAAGCCCGAAACGCGTCTTGAGCTTGATCTTCCAATCCCGTTTGGTTCGGAACCTCCCGCTCTGAAGGAATATTGGAAAGAGCTCGATCTCGAAGCCGATCAATGGGTCCATAAAACCTTTCCTTTCCTTTCCAACCCACCTAAGACTTATGAATCTCCGCCAGACCACACACCATATCATCTCTATCGTCAATCAGTTCCCACCACCCTAGCTACCCGCAACGATCGATCTATTGTTTTTCTCGGCGTCCTAGCATCCCTCAAATCCCAACCTATGCTGAACTTTCTTCGCTATGGAGTATTGCCTATCTCGAGAACATGCACGCACCCGAGATTGATAAAGTATTCAGTGACAAATTGACGATGGATCTCGATACCGCGCGGGCAAATGCATTTATGAAGTGGAGATATCGACGAGCGGGGATTATCGAACCGAATGTGGGAGCAGAGGTACAGGATCTTTGTGATTTACTTTGTGAGGAATTAGGGGTGGAAGCCAGGAGGAAATCGAAGGATAGGGGATGGAAAGGGTCGTGGAATGAGTGGTTCGAGCCGTATCGAAGTATGGATTATAAGGGGGTTGTGGGGGAATTCTTGGAGGTGGTGAGGAGAAGAGAGGAGGGAAAAGCTAAGAGTGAGTAAAGGGGAGGGGACCGGTGTGTATATGTAATAAGATGCGTTTCCTTTCCTTTTTTTTGAAATAGGCACTTGAAGCATGCTGCCTTGCATTTGGACGTCGCTTTCCAGAATTTGGAGCGGCTTGGAGATAAAGATTGAAGTTCGTTACTTGCAAATGATACATACGATTAAAATTTCAATTCTTGTCAGAGAACGTGTTAGATAAATGATACATGTCCTTGAAGTAACTCTGGGTAGGTAAACCAGAGAAATCCGATGAATTCTGGACGCTTCACTCTTCTGATAAATCTATACCTACCGATCAGCGCTGTCGTAGCATTCGTTCTCATCATCGCAAAATAAGGGGAAATCGATGAATAACCGAATTGAAATTCCACCCTGGTAGTTTATGTTTTCACGGCATGTCGGTTTTGGAACAGGTGTGAAGATAAAAGGAACAATGTCCCAGTTCATCGATGAAATTAAATCATCACAGAAGATACGATCATTCATGCTTATTTTAATACTAACATGGAGTCAAATTGATGCAGAATATCTGGATAGACTTCTTGATGCTACCATGTATCTCGCAATTTCCCGCTTCACAAGTCGGATAAGACCATAGATTGAGATGTAAAAGAAAAGAATAAGGGAGCTCGACTACTGCAATGACATTCACTCTAATGACTCCACATCAGGTACTTGGTTTTAAGGACCGCGATTTTGCATAACCAGTTGTACCTCTTCCGTCGTGATACATATATACTCATCGATCGCCAAACCTCTACAATCTGTTCCTACGCCCTCGAGTCCTTGGTGTAGCCGGATAGTGCTCCGAATATTACAGATCCTGGATATCTCTATGGTATGTTATCCCTGAATGTCCCAAAGCAGCTTCTTAGAGCGCATTCCCCTCTCATCTTCTTTGCAAATTCAATAAAGAATTTGTGGAACCTCACACATTCACACCCAGGCAGATTCCTAGGTTTACCAACAAACTTGAGAAGTTTGTTCATCAAAGTGAATTTCATTTTGTGGAGAGCTGGAATTTAAGAAACCCATTACTCAATCAACCAGCTCATACACTCACACTTCACCAGATGGAAAAGGGTTACAAGAAAATCAAAAATATAACGACACAAGCTTCATCCATCATCTCCACATTGAAGGAAGCTCAAGGAGAAACAGGAATCTCCAACACCAGAAAACCAGGACACCAGGACATCAGAATTTTGTGATCTTCAAGCAAGCAAGCAGATGACTTGAACACTTTGACAAAGTCCAAAGTACAGAGTTCCCAAGGTCATTAAGAATTCCTTCTATCATCTGCTCATATCACTTCATGAAAACTGTAAGTCGCTGATTCACAGATCAGATTCCATCTTATCACATGTATGTCAAGGGGAGTGAATCTAAATTCTGAGCATATCTTCTGTTCCAAGTTGTTTTCAATCTCACCAACCTTTGCATTACCAAACACAACATAACTCAAAGTAAGGGTACAATTGCATTCTTGGAGATCATTCACAGCTGGTCTCATATATACAACTGGAGTTTGAAGACATCTGGATATCCACAGGAATCAAATGCACACATCCACCATCATCTCTTTGAACTAAAGTTCCCAAGTAACATATGCGATTTGAATGAACTTTTGATAACAACAAAATCAAACCTCGAGCAGCATCACTCAAACTCTTGAGGAACCTATCTTTCTTCAATGCCGAGACTCTAGCCTGTCCAAAAGAGTTAGCTCGATTTGATTTTGAACTTCCCACAATCTCAAAATAATATTGATTTACAATTTGAAATTCACACATCAACTCTTTATTGACCTTGACCAGAGGCCTGGACTTTTCATCAATTCCATAAGGCTGCGGTCCAGAATCATAGCTTTCTTATTTTCCATACTCTTGAAATCATCACAAATCTTTTCTCGAATACAATCGATTTCGGCTGCGCTCTTATATCACTTTATTCACCTTGCCGAAGTTCATCACTTTCAAGTGGTCGCATTCTGCCGGTTGATCCTTTCTGTTCTTCACCACACGTCAACGACACCTTGTACTTCTTAGGAGCTCAATAAAACTCGGTACCATCTGCTCTCCAGTATCAAGGTGCGACATCTGCACGTTATGTTGACGATTTTGATCATCTGCCTATGTTCTTTTTTGAGCATGGCAGATGGCTCAAGTTCGAGTATAAGCATCAATGTTCTCACTCTTACATCGTATACTACCGTCTCACCCACTCCTATTGTCGTAACATCCTCAGAGGTATGTTTCTCACGAGGCCAAACCAATGCGTTCGGTGCTAACAAATTTTGTAGTTTGTGACACCAGCTGACCAGATTCCCGTCACCTTGACTTCTGCACTGATCGTTATTTATACAGTCTATCCAGAAAATGAGTCTCCGATAAGAGGAACTGCGACTCAATTTGCATACCCTACATACCTTCCATCAGTTGCTGCAACTCTTGCAACGTTATCAACCAGCACTACGAGCCTTCCTATCCCACAGACAACTGATAGCTCAAACACTGTTGAGACTGGTGGCTCAAGCACTGTCGAATCTATTAGCTCAAGCACTATTGACAAAAGTACTGGGCCAATGTCATCTTCCACTCGGTCGATGAGTTCAACAAGCAAGCCAAGTATTACACCGACCTCTTCTAAAACATCATCGTCGACAGTAGCAGCTAGTACATCAACATCAACTCCACCAGGCAATAATGCCCGTAAGTCGATTCCAATTGTGGCAATTATAGTGCCTGCGATCGTCGGCGCCATCCTCGCTATTTCTGCGCTTGGTTTACTGGTATGGTGGTTACGCCGAAGAAGTTTGAAGAAGAAAAGCAATAACGCGTCGAACCCCCCGGCATTAAGACAAGGAAATGTTTATGATGGACATAACCAATGCATAAACACAGGAAATAGAGTTTCATGCCAAGCACGCAATTCAAGACAGGATCGTGTGAGTGTCTTAGACACATTGGGCTTGACGGACAAGAAATTGTGGCCGTCTTGGCCTTTCGGTGACAAGATGACCTTGGGCACTAGTGCTATCAAACAAGCGATGATGGGAGCTGCAGTACCAGTTTCTTCAACACCATCACGACCTGTAAGATCTTATGAGCATGAGTTGCAGTTTGTCACCAGTCCTCGGCCAGCTGAACTTCCAGGCGATCCTAAATTATCTGAGAATGGAGTTCCGACAGTACAACAATCGCAGATCGAGAATGGCACTTCTATCGCGCCTCCGATTCCACCAAAGTCTCCAGATAGAGATCTCAAGCTATATGGAAGAGATGCCACTGGACATGCTTCGTCTGGGTCGGAACCTTCAAATGTTAAAAAGAGCATTGATAATTCCTCATTGCCACGATGGTCAAATTTTGACGGTCATCTGTCAAACCAAAGTTCTGATCTTCATGGAGCAGTCGCATCCCCTTCTACGCCAACTACAGCATGGCCACATGGCAGCAATTCACAAGTTATCGCGCCCGCACTCCCCCAGGCTCAGAACGACTCGGCTACAACACCAGCAAAGGCATGGGTCGAACCGCCATCACGATTCTCTACTCCCTCAAACAACTCTACTTCGCCCAATGCAACTCCAAATGGCAGCGTTGATAATAGTCCAAAGCAATGGATCGAACCAACCTCTAATGCCGCTACTGGAACTAGAAATCGTGCGTATAATGCCATCCCGCCTTCCCCGGTAGAAGCCGATACTTTGCGTACTGTCGCAGAACGCGACAACGCCTTGGCAATGCTCGAGGGTCGTCAAAAAGCCCACGTAACTGCAAGCATCTCCGGTATCTTTGGTGGAAATGAACAACTGAGACTCTATAACGAATCCGTGAAGAAAGCTAGAAGAAGAAGTATTGAAAGAAGGGCAGAGCTCGAAAGCAGGTTTCCGTTTGCGAGAGCACCCGTACCAGGCACGGTTACAGATGCTACCCATGACATCTCTTACACTTCAACAAATGCAGGAACTTCAATCCAACGTGTTGACAATGACAATGGTTTTGGGGGATGGATGTGAAGTATTTGCTGGCGTAATGATAACGAAGTCATAACTACATGATCACTGCGGTGAAGCATCAAAGGCGTTGGTAGATTCAAACAGAGACACTTCTCATTGAGCTTTCACTGACTCTCCTTTTGCCTTTCTTTTGTATTTACTTTCTTTGTTGCTGGATCACTTGAAGGTTGATTAGAAATTGAAGCGTGGTGGTCTTAGTAGATGAACGGATTGATGGATTGATGGACTCGATGAATAATATGGGATGATTGACTGAGAAAGCTCTTGCCAATGAAGGAGAGAAAGCAAATTCAAGAAGCAAATCTTCTCTCTCTTTCTTCTTGAGAATCTTCAGAAGCATGAATAATGATGAAATGAAATGAGATTTCCTTACCGTAGAGATACAATTGATAGAAATCAAAATCAAAAGTATTACTGTATGAATTTAGTTGAATTTGGTGAAAAAGTAAAAGATTGAGAGATGACGTCGGAACAAGATTTCAAACTTCCCGACAGTTCCGAGGATTACCCTTTCGAATGTCTTTCAAACCTCTTGATCTCCATGTTGTATGTGTATCTCACTATATCACTTCAACACACAACTTCAATCAAAGCATTTTATCCCATACTGCAGCCTTTGTTTAAAGTCTCATCTAGCCAGAAGTATAATGTTATTGAATCAGTTGCTTTGAAATCATCAATGCTTGAGGAAATCTCGTCAATTCTGACAGTTGTCCGTAGGGTGTGCGCATATGGATTCAGTTGGCCGCACTGCTCGGAAAAGATACATAGAATAGGAATTGAGAAATATGTTTTCGTGTAAGAACTTTTTATAGATAATTCAATAACAGATTGATTCGCCATCCGCCTATCCGACCTTTTGATGCTCAGCACAAATATGTGGTATTTATTCCCATGATACCCAATCACAAACGCCTGTACGCCAGCCCTCTCCCAGCCATCCGAAATCACCACCTTACTTCAGAGCCAAGCTCCTTCTAACCTCCAGACTAACCCCTTTACTACCTCCAGCCATCGCTCCCCGTTCCACCTCATCATCCACCAAATCTCTCAGATCCAAGCTGGTACTTCCACCCATCTGTCCCATCAACCCCTGCCTCTCAGCAAAAACTCCCTCTTCTCTTTCTCTCTGATTATCTCTCATCAGCCCTTGCATTTCCACCTCCTCCATATCATCTTCCTCGCCTTCCAAGAAAATTTCATGTCCACTTCCCTCATAAACCCACATAGCTGTTACACATCCCGCCGCAGCCACCACTGCCGTTTCCCACCATGCCCATCCGACTACTCCCTTCTCCAGCCCCTGTCCGTACCAAATTCCACCTACCACCGGTCCCACCGTTCGGAAGCCCGCTGAGACCGATTGTCCAATTCCGTGTATCGTACCCAGAACAGAAGGATGGGGCGAGCAATTGTTCAATAAGATAATCGTAGCAGGAAGCGTGAAAGTTCTCGCTGAAACAGCAAGCAAAAGTACAAAGAAAATGCCAATCCAGATCGCAGGCCCGGCAGCAGGCGCCGGCGCCAGAGTACTGGAAGGCAATACAGCCAAATATGGAGCAACGAAATAAGCGATGGGGAACAAAATTAGGAAAAATCGAAAGCAAAGGAGAGTACCAAGTCTTGCGTGCACAGGTGGATAAAGAAGAACTTGTAGAGCCATGCCAAGGACGCCGAGAATGGATGTTGCAAAGCCGACTGTTGCGGCAGGCATACCGAGACCTCCGGTGAATACAAAGGGAAGAGATCGTGAATCGTTTGAAGTAGGTCGCGGAGTAGAGAGGAAAAGTGACCAGATATTTGTGAAAGCTCCAAGATGGAAATCAAAGAATGCGCCGGTAATCAAGGTAAAGATTACGTTTTTGGTCCAGATGCGATTAAAGGGTAATTTATTTGTGGTGGGACGAGTAATTGATTTAGGTTCGAAGTTCTCGAGGCTATCAGTTGAGGTCTCAAGATGAGAGTAATCAATCGGGGCAACAATAGTTCCAAACCCTATTGATTGTTTAATCCGATTCATCAAATTAATTCCGTAATCAAATTGGCCACGTGCCGAAGGAAGAGTCTAAGATGAAGCCACAGGTTAGTATCCGTATCCGTATATACGGGGGTGGGGACATGAAGATGTATCCCACGTCAAGAGCACGTACCTCTTCTAGACCCAAGAATACGATGACGCCGGTAGTTGCTAAGAAGACGGCATTGAGAATACCAGGAAGAGCATAGGGATATGATTTAAGCCATTCGAATCCGAATGCAGCTTGGTCACCGAAAAGACCAGGGAGTGTCATTGCTGGATCTGCAAGTAATCCACCCATAACTATGAGCAATATTAGTACATGATGATGTGATTGATCCAATACATATATAGACATACCTGGACCCAATATACCAGCCACATTGAAACTCATAGGTAAGAGCAAAAACGCCCGAGATTGGTATTTCTTCTCTTTGGTAAACTCTGCAACCATGGTACGTCTAATTGAGAAGGTTTAGCTATTGTGAATTTAAAAATGAAGAATCTATGAACTAACATTATTCCAACAGTACCATTGATAGCACCACCAAAGGCACGAAACAAAGCCGCTTGCCAAAACGTCGTCGAAAACCCATATCCCATACATGAGATGGCTGTTCCAACCAACCCAATCATGAGAACCATCTTCCTCCCCCAGGTATCAGCGGCTTTACCCCAAAGCACCGCAGTACAGACCTGAGCTCCAGTGAAACACCCTTGCAGGATCCCGCCTGTGACGAAATAGCAGCATCAGACAAGCCAGGATCAAAGCTCTTCAACTGATAGAACATGTAAGCTTGCAATGAAGCAATTTGTAAGAAATCTACCAATCTAGAGAAGAAGAGGATGGCTAATTGATCTTTCCGAGGTAGTGACATCCATGTCACTGCTTGTGGTTTGGGACCAGATGCTTCTGAATCGGGCTCAGAGGCAGTACTAGGTCGTGAATCCAAGACCTCACGTGGGGATGGAGGTACGAGAGAGGTGTGTCTGCGATGAAAGCCACTTACCCCTCCTCTATGCTCGGGCAAGGCCGGCGACCATAAAGGTGTTGGATATTGGTTTTCTCCGACATAGTCATTAATTTTCAAACAAAAATTGACAAACGATGATGAAATGAAACGGAACCCCCAAAATACAGAAGAAAAGAATCAACAAGCCAAAATTCGGATGGTACAAGTCAACAAGCAAACCAGAGCAGAGAAATATGTTGGATGGGAAATAATGGAGCGGCTCGGTCCAGAATTGTGCCAAGCTATCAAATGAATGTGAAGAAAGGATAGAACGGAAAGAAAAGATGGATCAAAGAAGGAAAGTACATGCCAAAAGTAGTAGAAAAGAAATCCTGTTATTCGATCTTCATCAATCAACCGTTTCGGACTCCCTCCTCTACTCGGAGGTTATTGTTATTAAACTTCTTCCTCGTGGACAGTCTGAAATTCCCTTCACTCTATACTTACTTTATCCTTGCTAGTAGTGTGAAAATGTTTGCGTATGGGATATACATCATCATCAATTTCAAAATTAAGCTTGCCCCATAGCTTTGTACTCTTTAGGTGAGGCTTCAGAGAGCAAGAAAATGGTTGGTTGCCTTTGTGATCCACCTGAGAACCCAAGTTCCCGAATCCTAAAACCAACTCTCCAAGCCTCCCATGGTTCTGCATTTTCGCAAAGGCCTTTGGTTCTCGGCTTGTTTCTTCTTTTTTTGGATCAGCACCCAAGAGTTCTTGGTTGATATTCGTCCGACTCAAATAGGGATAAGCATAAGAAAACCCAGATAAGCAAGGATTGATGTTAGTGTAAGTCAGTAGCAAGGTAATGAAAGTGTCACAGATAATCGGGAAGAAGTTCCAGGGTTGGCTGGTGTTCCAATGTTCAATGCTTATTAGTCCTCAGTAGTCAGTGTTTACGCGGCACTAAAATTTTGGCAGAAAAGAATCTCCACTGTAACCCCATGCGCTGGAGCATAGCGGTACCTAGTAGTCATGGGTAATAATAAAGACACACCTCTTGCACATCTAACGTGAAAAGGGCAATTTGTGGAAGTTGAACATCTCAATTCAAATGATAGTAGTTGCTTCCGGGATCGAGAAACAAGGAACCTTCCACTTCTTGAATTCCAATTATCGGGGATGTTATTCACGACGATCATTTGACGCGTATCCGTTACAATTTGTCGTAAAGAGGTACTAATTTATTCAATCCCAAAGATGCTTTTATGTGAAACGATGGGCAGCGTTGTCTGAGCATTGAATAAGGATGTGGAGGATATCAAACCACGCTTCTATGCTTAATCCTGTTTCTTCTATTGATAGACATCTGTAATTTGTGTGGAGGAGCTTCATACATCAAATTGATTACCCAGAGGTACTTGATATACACCTACGGCCTTGATCAATGGCAGTCATTAGAAGCGCGAAAAGACAAGCGCCCATCCGAGAAAGTCTTGGCGCGTCGTAATTGGCTCCACCGTGTTCATGTCCCCCTGTTTGCTTTCTAGAAGTTTTTCCTTCACATTTCCTTGCCTTCCCAGTGCACATACACTCGCATCCCAGGACCACATTTCCATACATCAACATCTATATTCCACCCAACGCTACTCCTAATATGACATTTCCGAGAAACCCATTACGAATTTCCAATTGCTATCATGCATGCGTATATCTACGGAGTACGCTGTGCGCTGTACCTCAATCATGTTCCTTTCTACTAAACTACTAGCCCTTGTACGCGATTCTATACGCGCCACCCTCAAGACTACTACCTGACGTATGGCATTATGTCTTCCTTCACACAACAGGATCCAAGCTTTGCAGCTCCTGAGTTCTAAGGTCTGACTCCCACTTCGCAATAAACAAAAGTTCTAATCACCCTTCGGACCCACATACACACAGTAGGACCTGTCCGGCTTTTCATGCTACTATGGAGTAAAGTATTTCTGCTTGCCGGTTGCCCTCTATATCCTAGTAGGTTTTGATCCGATCACTTCCCCTTGTGTATCATTATTCGTTCTTTTCCATACTTTCATGAGCAAATGTCACACTTCTTTCCATGCTTTTGTTTCTTTTCCATCAGGTTACCATGGGGTTGAAAGTATTATTATTGTTTTCTCTTCTCACCTCCTTCTTACCCGTCCTCGCTGCTGCTGAGTTGGGCGCTCTTCACGGCGATGATGCTTTTGATGCTGGCAGCTATGGGTCTTATCCAATCCGTACCTACATGTCAACCGATGTCGTTTCCCCGCGTTTGAACATTTTACGGTCGAGCTCATTATGCCGGAACGATTTGTATTGGGTATTTAGTCCTCGCGGGAGTTCTGTCAGTGAACCGGGTGCAATGATTTTGGATTCAGCGGGAAATTTAATCTGGACCAAGGGAGGTTATGATCAAGTCTACAATCTTCAGGTACAGGAATACATGGGAGAAAAGTATTTGACATTCTGGGCTGGAACAGATGCTGTGCAGGGACATGGTGCGGGAACTTATTATATGGTCAGTACAAGTTGTCTCGTGTTTGTAAGTCTTTGCTCAAACTAACTTTGCGCAGCTCAACAAAAACTACAAGGAGGTTCACCACGTCGTTGCAGCGAACGGTCTCGCAGGCGATCTACACGACTTCACCATCACCGAAAATGGTACAGCCTTGATTACCATTTACGACGTTGTTGTAGCCGATTTATCATACGTTGGGATACCACAAGGATATGTTTGGGATTGTGTTATACAGGAAATTGATTTGGCCTCCGGAGAGCTCCTTTTTCAATGGAGAGCGGCAGATCATTATCCTATCTCCGATACATATAGAGAAATGCCAGCGGGAAATGGAGGAGTAAACTCAGCTTTCGACTTCTTTCACATAAACAGTATCGACAAGGATTCCAAAGGCAATTATCTTATTTCCAGCAGATATTTCCATTCCCTCACCTACATAAATGGGACAAATGGGGATATCATTTGGATTTTAGGAGGCAAGAAAAACATGTTCACGGATCTCTCCGGTGGTCTAGCCACTAATTTCGCATATCAACATGATGCTCGCTGGCGTCACAATCGTACCGCCATTTCTCTGTTCGATAACGCAGGAGATGATGCTCATCCCGGAAATGCTACACGTGGACTCCTCGTCTCGCTCGATGAAATTAACATGACGGTAGAAGTGATTCGTGAATACATGAATCCCAAGGGTGTACACGCTATCTCACAAGGAAATTTCCAAATGCTCGAAGATGGGCATGTAATCATGGGTTATGGAAACACAGGCGCATTCACTGAATACGACCCCAATGGAACCGCGATTTGTGATGTACACTTCGGACCACAAAGTCGTTATGGTGCTGGAGAAGTCCAATCATATCGCACCTTTAAATTCGATTGGCATGGATGGCCCACGACTGACCCTGACGTACGAATATTGACTAATGGAGACGATTGGTTGAGCTTTTACGTGAGCTGGAATGGCGCAACGGAAGTCACGAGATGGTTATTACAAGGAGCCGATGAGTCTGAAGCAGAAGAGGAAGAGTGGAAGACTTTGGATTATGCCGACAAAACTAGTTTTGAGACGGAGTTCGAAATTCATCGTTTGTATCCGAGATACTTGAGAGTGAAGGGAATAGGAAGCTACAATAACGTCACGGGAGAGGAAGAGTTATTGGGGGTAAGTTCTTCTCTGGACGTAAATTTGGAACAGGTAAGGCTGACTCATCTCTTTTGTTAGACTTCAAAAATCTTTAATGCTAATACCGGTATGCAGATTTGGTCATTGAAGCCAGTGAGATTAGAGGGGTCGAGTAGTTGGCCATTGCTCACATTAATGGCGTTTGCGGGGGTGACTGGGCTGGTGGTGGGAATCAGAGAAGCGATGATTTGGAGGAGAAGGAAAAGGGGTGCTAGTTTGTTGAGATGGAGGCCTAGGGGTTTGGGGGTTCCATTGTTATCTGGGTAGCGCATGGGTTTTGGGAAGGGGCGAATATCATTGGGAACATATGGGGGGAGTTTTGGCTGAGAATTTGTTTCTGTATATAGGACACATCTTTTTTCGAAGTTTCACTTGTTTGTATAGTCATCGCTTCAAAGGGAGAGAGCTGGAGATACCATTGCATATATTTACATAGATACCTGTTTGAAGATGAATTCAAATAACGATATAATTCAAACCTGCGCACTTGGTGCACTGTTTTATTCCAACGCTGTTTATCCAATACACTGTGAACCACACCCCTTACCATCAAGGGCCCAACATCGACTGCAATCGCACATCCTATCCTATCCTACACCCATACCCCATTATAATTACCCCCAACACAGACACCGCACGCAATGAAAATCCATGCCCAAAACAGAACGACTTACGCATGTGAAAAGCACAGACGAAACACCAGGAAATACGAATCGTGAGCTCTTGTTGGTTTAGTATGTTGTGTTATTCGTCCTCTGGCCGCGTCATCTTGGCGGGAGGATATGGAGTATGCGATTTTGTTGGATGGGTATGCGCGTGAATATGATAGTAAGTATGAATCTGGATATGGGTATGGTTTTTGAGATGGGGGATGGGGATAGGGATGAGGATGGACGATGTGTATACTTGATTGGGAAGATATGTATGTAGGTATATATGTACATAGTTTATGGTCCATTCGGATGTGATCAATTATGCAGTCTATGATTCATCATTGAGATTGAAATTGACGTCGGAGGCGTTCTCGTATTTTCTCGGGCCCGAGAATTGATTCACATCTTATCTTATCGATCTTTTCCATTACCTTTCTAGGTTTACCCTAGGTTATTACGATTAAGGATAGGTGATGTTATGTTGTGTGTCCACTTGTCAGAATTTTGCAGTTCGGGGCGGGCTTTATACCTTTTTATAAGATCCGAGGTTCTCCTAATGCATGAGTGATGGATGCATGGATCCGTTGTTGTGATGCTAATGCTAAAATGCTGATGGTTGATTTGTGTAGTACGGAGTGTATTTATCAAATATTGACTTTGGTCGGACCTGAGAAATTCAGTGTTCCGAAGCGAAGATATTTGTGCTAATTATTAGCGTACAAGCACCTATGTATCACACAAATTCTACACCGAACGGCAAGATATAATATTTACCAAAAAGATATCTAAAATGAGACAATTTAAACATCGAAGCAAATTTCCTTATTTTAAAAGAATAAATGGAAAACGACCTCGAAAGGTGGGATATAGGTATGCTACCACTTATATACAGAAAACAAATAATGACCCAACAAAATAAAATGCTAGAAACATACCAGACAAGCCTGTACTGTATGTATGTGTGTACATTGTTCTAGCCAGAACCCAAAAACCCAATGATGATGCTTGATGTAAAGATATACAAGCCGTTTTCCCAGTCCCGATTTTTTTACCTGCTCGTAGCTCCTATCTTCTTTTCCGAAGTCTCTCCTATCCTTCACTCCGAAGTCTCCCCGCTACCCCTCCATCATCCCTCTTCATCTACAACATGTTCCAAATCCGCATCAAGCAAACATATGCCAAAGCGCAACCAACCACAATACAGAAATACCTGAATAAGACGTTCATCAATTGACATCTGTTTCTCCACCTCGAACGATCAATAAAATCATTGTTATCGTTCACCCTAGGGAATGGTCTATCCTTAGGAACTGTCTCTCCCAAGAACTCGCACAAATTTTCCCATCCATCCGTGATCTTGTATTCCAATAATCTTCCCTCGCCGGCTGGACCCATAGCCTTGACAATGTTCCTGACATTCTCATAATGTTCGGTATAGATTTGTTTCCCTTGGTTCTCAAAATCGCCTTTGAAGAAACAATCGAAGAATTCCTGCAACATGGGTTTATACATGCTGGCGGCCCAACTCCAGCCCTTCAACTTCTCAAGCTCCCAATCCTTGACGCGCCAGTTGACAGTCTTGAGGGTAGATGCGTGCCAGGAATCGACATCGCGGTTTGTGAGGATGATTTTAGCTTCTGGGTATGCGGCGATGAGTTCGGGCGCGAAAGCAACGGCAGGCCAATCGCAAACAGCTTGGCAGTGGCCGAGGAGCTGATCCCAGTCTGCGCGGGTGAAGGCGGGGCCGTTGTGGTATTTGGCGTCGAAGGCATCGCGCCAGAGGAGACAGTCGGGAGGATTCTCGATACTGGCTGACATCATGTGGTAGGTGTCTACGTAGCCTAATTCGCGCATTGCTGCTCTCATTGCTGGGGGTTTGTCAGTATTTTACTAAGAGGGTAAGTCTAGGTGAAGAGAGTACGAACATGCAGTTCCGGTTCTACCCAGACCGAGGATGAGAACTTTCATAGGTACTGTACGGCGGCAGTTGCGACGGTTGATATCGGTGTCTGCAGTGAAGATATCCGTGATAGGTTTTGGTGTGTAGAGACGTGAGTTCGCCATTGTGAAAAGATGTGATGTGATTTGTGTGTGAAAGAATGATATTGTATAGCAAGTTGAATAGATGATTTATTCAGAGAACGAGTAAATGGGTATCTTGAGAAATGAAAAAGCAGACTGAGATACAAGAGAAAGATAGTGAGGGAAGATGTAAAAGCAGATAGAGATGAAATAAAAAAGAATTCTAGAAGAAATAAAACCTACAAACGAACCTCTATATCTATCTGATAAAGAAAGTTTAAGGCCAAGGCCATTTTTGGCGGGTAGATCCATAATAGCATATCAACCCCTTCTCATGGATTTTCAGGAACAAGGACCTCTAGAATTACGTAGACAGACCGTCTAGCCAGGATAGACCGGTTGGACCATACCACAATCTCAACATGTAACATTGGAGATTCGCGGCTTGATTATCTTGTCTGGACTATAGGTGGAGAGATATAGGGAGGAATTGTGGGGGTGCTGGATATTTCAGGAGATTGGGATGAATATTGGATTGACGGGAAGCGCGCGTTCGTCTGTGAGTTCTGGAGGGAAATTCCAGACTATCTTCACTAGAAGTTGTAGACAACCGTGCATATCCTTGAACTGATATTTTATCTATCTTTACCGTTCTTTGGTACCTGGTCTAGCCACAATTACTGGAAAGCAGCAGCTGCCAGCTAGAAAGGAGAAAATAAAATACTGGGATGTCGTGACTTGTGATGGAGGAAATTCTGGTAGGCCTAGAAGGATGTTCCAAAACTAACACAAGGAGCGTCTACCTGCGCGTAACATTCGTGCGTACATCCCTCTTTCCGCAGTACGAATTATCTGAGCCTCAAAAACTTAAAAACATTAAGAAACAATTCGCCCCCTTTATCATTTATTTGTACAACTCATCCAAGTAGAAGATATTCGAGAGCGCGTATCATATACATGAATGATTTGCTAATATGGTACCCTGCGTATTTTCTCCCGATAATCCAAACGAAATTTATCGTCCATGATATCCAGTGATAGCACTCAGAACCCATTCAAGAATAATTGAGATCACTCTTCATTAAACAAAAAGTGGATCTATGTGAATTCCATGATTCCATGCGGTCTTCTTTTCCTCAACTCTGGAGTCGGTACGCGTCCAGAAGAAAAGAATGGAGAATTTTATTAAGGTTCCGATCTTTTTCTCTCTTTCTCTAAAATCGCCAAGAGACTAAGTACCGGTTGGTATGGCTGACCCCCGGCTTCGGGAAAGGATGCTTGAAAGCTTGATCACGAATCATGACTATTCTATCTTGGGTAATATTCAAGGATCTGATTTCATGCCTTTATTTGTGTCAATATCAGCGTGCATTTATCGGACATGAGAAGCTTTCTTTTGCTGATGATCTTATTGTGGCCTTGTAGTTTCACGGTTCAAAAGTTTCAGAGGAATAAATTTGGACGAGGAATCGCTGAATAGCTCATTAATCTGTTACAACGTTATTGAGGTTAGAATGGGGGATGTTGGGATTATTAATCGGGTGCCGGCAAACAATAAACTTCTTACTTTGTACATGTAACTATCACGGAGACAATCTTACCGGTTTTAGATATTCATGTATTATAGTTATAGTTATTGTTGTTGTTGTGTTGTTGTATTTATTAGATATGTTGTGTTTCGTCGAAGGGGATTAGACCTCATTTAAGGTTAGTGGGGAAAGACAATATGAATGACGGCTTGGCTTACGACTCAGGGGGCGTTACGAAATCTGTCAACGATTCAAATGGTAAAGATCGGATTGTTAATGTACTTGAGTTTCGCTTTCTCTTCGAATCTCGATGTGCTTGAGGGATGATAGGTACGTTTTCGAAATACTCAAGTAGGTGTTCTACGTTTGATGTCTATTTATGTATTGACGTTCTGTTTCGGAATTTTAACCTTCTGTTTACTGAGTCTATTTCCCCGGTTTAGCTCTCCTAGTCTCTCCATTCTAGACTGCTCACAGCTCAATGGCATGAGAACATAATAAATTCCAAGACATCCGGAGTCAATCACACCTCACAGTCCTCCGAATGTCTTGTGGGTACCAAAGTATAAACGGTCGATCAGCATCATCATCTGATATTCTATTTGAGGGTCACATCTGAAACGTTAGGACCTGGGGTCCAACCTTGAAAATCAACCCCCATCAAGGTCTGTCTTAACCTTATCAGCAGAAGAAGATTGCGATTCGCAACTCCATCTATCCTTGGTCATGCCAAGAACTGTCAATTTACATTGATTTCACAACTCCCGAGATCATCGAAGATTGAAATAACGGATGAATTAACGATCAAGGGTTTGCTCAGGCCCTATGAATCGCGTATAGGTACGAGCGAAACACAATTGTCAACCAGGGAGCCAAGTATCTCTTCCAAGTTTACATAACGACATTCGGGCTGATCGTTAATATATTAATCTTGGCTTCATTATACTTTCGGCCGACTCGGCATGATTCTTGGAGGGGATGGAGCATACTTTTGTGTATTCCCGATGTCGGGCAATGGGAATGGCAATGATGGGAAATTATTCCTAGGATTGCCGTAGATTGTGAGAATGGTAAGTTGTAATCTTCCAACTGATCATCGTGTTTGGTGCGTTTCATTGAGGAGATTCCAAAGCTCGCTTGCTCTTGAGTTTTGGGGGGGGGGGAACTTTGGACTTTGTAAATCATGGAATAATCCGTTGAGCACAGCACAATATAATTTCAAATGGCAGAATTGAAATACGTTTGAGTGGTACTAAGCAGATATGACGATATTTTCAAGTGTCTTGAAGCCGGTACGCATATTTTCGCGTTACAGTGTAAATACATTCTCTCCACCCGGAGCCACCACTCTCTGTGTGTCCTTCAGTCGTATCACTCGTCGACTTAATGGCTACAATCCTTCTCTACCCTCTTAAACATCCATGACATGATGATAAATCTGATCAATAGACTGATCTTTCCCCTTCCTGAAAAAACTCTCTGGTGGGATACTATCCGAACTCTCATTGACATAGCTTACCATATTTGACAACTTGATTCTGTTTGATTATTTTGACTCTATCCTGATTTCGTACTTCAACTTCGTGGGTAGATTTATCAACAAGCTGTTTTTCGGGGGTGAAATCTCGGCTGGGGGGCTTGCAGAGGTAGCAATCTGGTCCCTTCGATTTCGTGCTTTCGGGAACTGACATAATATTGGAATACCATTGGAAAGTCAAATTAAGAGGCGAAAATAATGCTGAGTGTGCGGGGTCGAGTGATCAGAAGCATGCAATGTTTGAGGAGAACTCGGGGGCTGTAGTTCAGTTTAGTGCCGTGTCTAGTATGTACACGTTAGGGCAATTTTTAGAATATATAAACATTGAGTTTTGAGACGAGGAAAACATCACATTCAAAGGCAATATCCCTTTCGAAGAGATAAGAATCGACGTCGAATTAAGAGGCGTAAGGAACTGGGATAATACTTGAAATAATCATCATAGGGCTGTAGGGCTGAACACGTCGTCTATCACGCCATGTAGGAGGGGAATTGCGTGATTGAATATCAAAAATAATGTATTGGGAAATAGAGAGGGTCGCTTGCAGATATTGTGGTGCCATGCTGGTTTGATTTGAGAAGGTGCTATGTCCGCGAGAAAACACGTTCATGGAGAAGTGAAGTGTTGTAAAAAATTACTGATTGAGACAGGATTTCTTAGCCTCACCTAGTATGTCTGGAGGATCTTTCTTCCATTTTGTATATTTGATTTGGCGACGTGTGCGGAATCGTGATATCAAAAGCAAGCAAAGAACGCATAGAATGCTCCGAATTGGAGGCTGTACTTGTGAAAATGCTCTGAAGAGCCGCGAACATAGATTTATGTGATTCTCTGAATGAAGCTTACCATGCAGTCATGCGTGTATGGGCAGTCTATCTGAATTCTAGTGATGTACAGATGTCTTATACAGGTGGAAAGTGAGCAACATAAAAATATACTAATTTCTTGCCGAAGGAGCGATTTTATTATGAATCAATTTTTATCCAGGCAGTTTTCTTCCGCCGCTCGAATTTCAAATGCTTTCTGCACTTGCTGAAGGAAATCCTGACTTTTCAAAAGTCGGATTCTGAAATTGCCGTCCTGATAGCGGTTACTTCTTGTAATCAATTGGTGAATATGAATATCATTGGTATCAAACCATTTCGCCATGTGAATAACTACGGTAATGTACATGATTTGCTATGGATTCAATAGTCCCATTACTATGACTTTGAAGATAGAGAGCATTTCATGGCGAAAAGAAGGCTAGAGGAGTGTCTCTGAGACGAGAGCCAGAGTCTATTGATCACATTGAGCTAAGGCAGTTAGCTTCAACGGAATGGCGTGGTCTAGTGCTTGCAGTCTGGTCTCATGAATTGGTTCTCAAATATTCATATAGGCTGTCCATATGCTTGCATTATCGCCATTGTACATAATGCTGGAAACCTCGTGGTAATTCATTACCTTCTGAATACGCCGGAAGGTGTACGGCGACATACATTTCTTCGAGATTTTAAGGTGTAAAACATCGTTTAGTTTAACCAAGTATCATCTCCGTGTACGAAATACGTGTTTAATCCTAAAACACAAAATGTAATTGCGATCTGAATAGAGAAGATGCAGGCGTCGCTGTGGATTTGTATGGATGGTTCTTACTACATGCACTAGATATCAAGTCGAGGCTCCTACTCAAGCTCTTCTTGATGGTTGTAGTTTATTTATATGACGAGAAAATCTACGATTTGACTGATTTAAGTTTTAGTTTTCTACATTTCAAAATCAAGGCACGTAGGAACAACGGTGACTGACATTTTTCCAATGAGACCGACGACCCATACTGTAGCGGTGCAGAGTCGCAACCATATATTTGAAACAATCATCAACAACTGTGGTATTCATGACGATGCAGTACCATTAAGCATGGATATAATCGAGATAAGTCAATATGCATCAAAGATACTTTGTCGTAAATCTCATATGTTCACCGAACAATATATGTTTACGAAAAGCCTTGATAAAAATGCGCACTGCGCGTTGCTAATGATGATTTGAAATGAAACTTCCTAGAAAGTAGCGACCGCAAAACAAAAAGTGAAATCTACAATGCATTCGACCAAAAATGTGTGCGAAGCTTTCACAATGCTATTGGTTTACGCAGGAATTTCAACGACGATCTAATAAAACAACCACATGATGTGAAATCAAAACTCAATTCTCAAAGCTTTGCTCGCAACAATAAACAGAATATGAACATGTGAGCCCAAAGAATCCGAGGCGCCTCCAGATCGCAAGTGGCAGGTCAATTTCTTCTCATGGAACTCCTGAATACACTAACATATGAAGGACGATCAGCGCTATCAAGACTTCATCTTATTGAAACTCCCCTCACGCTAGTGAGAACTATCCATTGAGATGATTCCTTAGGTTTAAAGATCTTGCCAGTCGCAATCATTTGAAGACTGAGGCATGAACTGTAGTCCCAATACCGAGATCTCAGATAGAAGAATAATACGATCTAAGCTATGCACAAGGTTACATTGTCAGCGAATCATATCACTTGCTGTACAATTCCCACAATGCTCAATGATAGGTGATCTAGTCGAACATCCAGAAACTCAATGGAGTTTCGGTCTCAGTGCATGCCAAATTTGACGATAATCCTACTCTGTACTTGATTCCGTTGAAGGTTGTCGAAACGATAATGTATGACGAGAAGTGTGGAACGTAAGCTATAGAGTACGTTTTTGCTCCGGAGAAGAATAATTGAAATTGAAATGAAGCCACTGTGACTGCAACTTTCCTTTCCACAAGAAATCATACGATTTCAGCAGTCCATTCTAATCGTTCCATGCACTGAATGGAAGTACATGCTCGGCGCCTGGAACAAGCCGCAGGTAACCAGCCAAGGATACTCGGTTTCGGCTTTAGCTGAAGATGTATTCTCGCTCTCAGTCTCCGCTATACTTACTATCTATATTTACTATCTTCCTCCGAAAGCTCCATGAAGAAGCGATAAACAGGGGGGAAGACCCACAACTGACGAGTTGGATCACGTGAAACGAAAGGATTAGGATCCTTCTCAGGATCGATGGCTTGCATGCCATGAATTTTCTTCAAAGATCGATTCCAAATAATAATTCCACTACTCCGTACCATTCGTTCAACAGCTAATCAAATTTCAACAATCAGTCTTATCGTCTGAATCTGGAGAGTGTACTATCCGGATAAGTATCTTACAGTGCCGCCCCATTTTCTTGCGCCATCATCGCTTAGTTTTGGGTGCTGTTTAGTTCCTCCCTCAGTGCTAAGAACAGCGGATTGCTTTTGATATAGAATCCACTTTAGTAAACTCTAAGGGCGAGGATCGTGATAATTCATTGTGAGTGAAGTGGGAGTGAAATCTGAGTGAAGTGCGAGTGAGGTGTGAGGCTGAATAGAGAGCTTCAATATTTTGATCACGACATGATATGGTCCGTGCATACATAGTTCTACCTAGCCTTGAGTTGCAGCACTAGCGGACATGGTGGGATCAGGTAGCCACAACATGAATTTCTAATTCTTTCTGCCTGGCTTCAATTCCATCTCCTTTACATCTTTTTCTTCTTCACAACTTCACCAAATGCGCCTGGAAAAGCGACCACCCCCGTCAATCTAGATTGTATTATTTTTTCATACACATATTTACATATTTGAGTCTGGAAATTCCAACATACACCTGTCACGCACGTGTAATTTTGCTCTGTGATCACTGGCTTGGATTTCTTCCCTGCCGTTGTGAGATGGCGTTGAAGAAAGATGGGTACCTACCTAGGTAGCTGCATACATATGACGGGAAGACAAGGCCAATCCGGTATCGAAACTCCGGTATCAGGTTGTCAGAAAATAGCAAAGTATTGGACAGACGTCAAGACGAGCGATAAGGATAATCTATTCTATTGATCTAATTGACTAACGTGTACTTGCACTTTTCCTACTCCGTCCTTCTATGTCCCAAAAAGATTCAGAAACCTAGATTAAGTCGTATATCGTATGAAAAGGAGAACCAAATTCAACAAACGCCATAACAAACGAAAGAATGCCCTCCTTCGGGGCTTAAATTAATCAATAAAAATTCACAGCTCATGGTTTCATTATCGTGATATCCAGTCGTACTAGGGCGGCTGAAGAGAGGTGCGGAGGTGCGGAATTGATGATGTCCAGTCTTTCTTCTATGAGTCCCAGATAGGACCAAAGGCTGGAATTCCAAGATATTCCAAATCCTGTACGAGTTTTATCGTCAATTTAGGATTTGAAATTACAATAACGGCTTCCGACTGAGTATCCCGATACTGTTGTATCACAAGAGGAAGTGTCGCGGGTCTTCCCATTGTTGTCGTATTGTGGATGTATGCATTAGGTCCTAGTGCTTTGATAATGCCACCGATTTCATCACCATAAGTCGTCAATGGATCTCGAGTTGACCAAAAGAGGTTAATTCGGGTTTGTTGTGCAAGAATTACTGGTAAGCATGGTGCAATTCCTGAACCGGTAGCTACAAGCAAAATGCTTCGGAACATGGGAGCGATTCTTAAAACACCACATGTGGGCGTGCGACGAGCCCAAATCTCCTTTGGTGGCTCATTTATCAACTTTTTTGTCCAGTCACCTGCGTTCGAGATGATGAGGGAGAAACCATCTCTTTTGGGATCTGCGACTGTGGCGAATGCATGCCATTCGAAGAGAGGACTGCTGGATATACGGATAGTTGTTCCCGGCGAAGGAGTAACATAGTCGAAATAGACGCGCAATGCATGAGTTGAGAGTTGTTCTGATTGAACTTTAATCTTTCGGCAATTGAGCCACGTCATAATGATACTCCCTGTGGCGACAGCGAGGAGCCACATATTTGGGTTCACTAGTAATGCCTTTGACAATTTCTGAGTTACTGGTCGCTGAAGATCGCTAGTGAGTACGGTAAGAGTCCATAGCAGAGCGAGTGCTGACCATCCTGCAAATCGATGGATGATTTCAAAGCTATTGTGAAGTTTTGCACGAATAGATGGATGAGCCATAACGATCATTGAAATGAGAAGAATATCCAAGATGTAGATGATAATGAGTAAGATGATCTTTTCCGCGTTGTATGGTCCCCTCCAGCTACTTTCAATAGAGAGGAGAATGAACCAAAATGTCGCGGCTGAAGCACATCCGGAATGAAGACCTCCCAAGTGGTAGATCTTTCCCATACGTCTGCGAAGCCATAGGGGGAATGACCTTGGCGCAGATGCAAAGATGGTGTACAAAAGATTGATGACATGCTCCTCCCGAATGACAATTGCGACAACAAGGTTGATTGAGGTTGCTAAAGCAGCTGTTGTTTGACTTGGTGTTCCATTTGTAGCCCATTGGTACAGGAATCCCACGACGCCTCCCAAATTGAGACAAAACACGATTGTAAATAAAAGTCGATATTCGGAGGTGATGAAACGATAAAATCTCAAGATAGGTGTGGCAGATTGTCTTGCAACATCTTCCAGAATTTTGGGATCCACGGATACTTTCATCAAGCTTGAGCCTCCAGAACTATCCGATTCTGCTATGCTGCGAGAGGATGGCGACGGTGGTAGTTCTTTCATTTCGCTAGTATCGCTTGAGTCCGTCAGACTACGAACGTCTGGCGACTCAACCATCTTTTCTGGTTCTCCCATCTTGCAAATCTGTGGATGCAACAGCTAATGGCAGAAGAAGTTGTTGAGTTGCAATAAATTGATCACTGAGGGAGTCCTCGGGAGAAGATAATAAAAAAAACGTCTTTGCTGGAATCAGATGTTGGAAAGCGTATGAAGTAGAACGACTTTGGATCTGGAAAGCAAGTGCTAAATCTGATACTTCCAAAGAGAACTGGATGTGTTGAATAGCTCGCAAGATGAGAGTATATATAAAGTTTTTGGTCTGTCCTCAAGCAGACCATGACGAAATAGTCAATATGGTTTCCGTCTGAAAAGGAGGACTCCGAACGCTCCATTAGGAAGTCCAGATGGAGCAGGGTAAGGGTTTCACTAGGTGCTAGTGAAGACTTATGCGACGAGAATGTATAATGAAGTATGATTTGGATAAGAGGAGTTAATGAGACCCAATCCCAATAGTTCATCTCCACCTTCGCTCTCTCCGACGCTGTTATCATTCTATACAATGGTGGTACGAGATTGATATCTTCTTCGACCACCTGAAGGAGTACCCCCGTCGAGACAGGGTGGAAACGTGCTCACAATGTTACCCTCCATTTCAGTAACTTCTTCTCGCCACTCACCACGTCATATCAACCAATAATTCATTGTCTATGATATCCAGTTTCATATCATAGTGGTGCTGCGGAAGTGGAGCTTCTTTTGCCCGATAGATACTATCTCTATCTACGTCTCCTTCTGCTCCTTTGGACGCCAAGCTACAAGGTCGAATTGTAGGAAGGAGATAAAGCTCTTGCCAGCGCTTCCTCCTAGTTTAATAGGATATCAACCAACCCCGTCAAAGTGTTGTTCTCGAGTCAAAAAAATTTGCTGGAGGAACTTCCCTTGCGCTACCGGGTCGGACCTCTGCACATTATCCTGGTTCACATGTGCGTAAGGCACAAGAAGCACTTGTCCTATTCTGTTCGAGCACAAATTTTACCGTTATGTTGAATAATGCTTGCCAGTTGAGCTTAGACGTTCCTTTGAATCCTTTCAATTTAGTTTCTACGTCCGCTCTTGCAGCGCAAGACAATAATACGTTGTTACGAGAGGTAGATCTACATATATTCACGGCGAACCAAAACACTTGAAGCAGAAGTCCCGATTGACAGTAGTCAAGAAGTTACGGGGGAGTGAACACCATGTAGGATGGCAACCTTGTAGGCTCCGGAGTCCTTACTTAGGCACTTCAATAACATCTGATCTTTGCGTTGGAACAACCAGTTTTGAATTCGTAGAACTGAATTATCCAACAAGTAAGAACTTGCACGACCCCTCACATCAATTTCTATTACACTTACTGATCTCGATGCATTTTGAACTACAAATTTTTTTGGTGTGAAGCCGAGCATGTTCTTTTTTTAAGCATTCGCTGCCAGCCCTTGTCAAAAGCTTATACCCTGCAACTTGCGCGCTTACCTTCCAACTTGAGGATCATCTTATCACGATGTTACTTCGCGCATCATTTCGGCACTTCTAACGACCACATTGCTTTTAGAAACAAGACCCACCTATTCGCAAGCCACCTTCCACTTCATAACTAACATGTTGGTTATCTAACTTGTTCCTGCAGTTAACGATTTTCACATGTTGCAAGTGGTGGAGTATTTCTTGTTTTAAAGGTGTTTTTCTCGGCTTCATGTAACACCATGTGAAAGTTGAAGAAAAAGATGTTTGACAACAGGCATATTATTACCTCATATATGCCAAGGCAGTGGGGGCTACACATCATGGACGTGGGGTATATCGC
Source organism: Botrytis fragariae (assembly GCF_013461495.1). Taxonomy (NCBI): domain Eukaryota; kingdom Fungi; phylum Ascomycota; class Leotiomycetes; order Helotiales; family Sclerotiniaceae; genus Botrytis; species Botrytis fragariae. The sequence goes on along the minus strand of NW_023500990.1, from coordinate 697,867 downwards.
AATTTGAGTTTATTTCGGCACCGAAATTTTAAATATCAATATCGGTGCAGAGGGTAAAGACCTGGGTATTCAGACAATGAACACGCAAGCTAGAAGTGCAAGTGTGTGAATCGGGAAAAATCAATAATAAATCTTGTTCATTTTCCTTTACATCAATATCGCGACATTGCTAAAAGTGTTGACGCCAATGCATCGTAAGTTCGTGTCATCGCAGCGTCAAATCAACTACCCTGACCTGTTGATTCGAAAGCACGAGCTGTTTTCGCTCATGGCAAACGACTCAAAAGTTCCGGTTGAGATGACAATTCCTAAAAGCTCAGAGTTATCAAACACGAAAGACGCAAAGTAAATTTACTTGCCGCTGAAAAAAAAGCATTCACATTGGGCCACCTCTTTTGGAATTTTTGTGAATTTTTGTAGTTTCTGTTCAATGTGAAAGGTCGAAGTGATGTTATAGATGTCGACATCTTAAGCTTAAGCTTAAGTTTAAGATCGAAACTAAGAACAGTGAGAAAACTGGAAAAGAATTCTGGAGAAGAATTCTGGAGAAAAGAACCCCAACTAGAAATAGGCACATAAATTGTACCCACAGTCAGCCTTTGATTCATAATCATCCTTGCGCACTAAACAAGGATGACACCATCCTTCGAATCAAAAATTGTTCCCATTCGGTACTGTAAACCGGCACTATACATCCTATGCATCACGTGAGTCGTGTACGAAGGATGATCTACGGCGAGGTGCTGTTTGTTTATGAGCATTCTAGATCACTCTATCGCTGTGCAAGACCCTGCCACATAACACCAGCACAAATTTGTCGGTATTCCTACAGATCTGTGTGGCAGGGTCCAGTGCATGCTGGTTGGTGATTATGCGGTAGATGTAGCCAACCCTTGTATAGAGATCTTGGCATAGATAGTAGATGTGGATCTAGATGTATTGATTGTATGTGAGCAATACTAGTATGAAAACAAGTTAATCATTGTAAGATTAGACTCTTAAGTGGAGACAATCTTGGAGATAGTCTTATCATTGTCCGGAAATGGGAATAAAAGATTTGAAATACTTCGACGCTCGGGGGTTGTGATAACATCATTCCAAATCATCAAACTTCATGAATACAGCAATCATATTACCGCGGGTGTTCGGCCGAAAGGAAGATTGAAAAAGAAGAGAAACGAAGAGAATGTGTGGAAAGCACAATTGTGCTTTAGCTAGTCTGGAATACAAATGCTATAGATATGCCAAGGGTAATGACCGACATCCGAACATGGGTATGGTAGCTTGAGGTGAACGAATATGAGTATGTTGAATACTCAAGTTCTTCTTGAGAAAGAAAGATACGAAAATGAATGATCCAATTGCAAGTGCGAATGCAAGTGCCTAATAGTCGTCGCCACGACTGATGACTTCTTTACCACCACTGTGGAGCAGAATTGTCTGGAACCAATGGTTAGCTTCAGAAAATAGTTTTGCAAGAACTTTTCTTACATGTTCAAATTGTGCTGTATATGAGCCCTTCGCGTCGACAAGTGGAGCGTAAGACTCCATTATTCCATTGTCTATCAAATGTCTCATCTATCCACAGCTGTTAATAATCTCTCAACGCATAACGGCGATGATCAGTCACCTACCCCGAGATGATAATTTCTGACTCCAAGACGCTCCAAATAGCGGCGGCAGAACACCAAGGTTCCAAAATTGGCGTCGATGGTTTTGAGTAAAGCCTTGGCGGACGAAAGCTGTACATTGTGGCTTCCGACATCGTCACTTCGTCCGTAGCCATAAATGCCGACCTATCACATCATCAGAATACATCCTCAAGACATCAAGAAACGAGAGAGAAGTGCGATACATACATCATCTCGTAGATAACCCGTTCCAGTGCTACCGAAAGTCTCAATTGCAAAGACTTCTCCCTCTTCCATCTTATCTCGATTCTTGTTCTTGATAAAGGGGACTTGCTTGCCACCATGGATATGGTATCGAAGAATGTCATGGCCGGTAATATTTCGAATAGATTTTACCGGGAAAACTTTTCCTCCAATCTCCACTTCGTAACTTTCCATGACCTCCTGGATAGCAGCACCGATATCACTCATTCTTGCATCAATACCAGCATACTATTATCCTATTAGCTTGTGTACTCCAAAGCAAAGTTAACGCTTTCAATTAAGGTGACGTGCCATAATGCCAGTATTAGTTGCGTCTTTCACAGCAGCCAGGAGGTTGTCGTAGGTATGGTCGAAAGCGACAGTAAATGCTGAATCGACGATGCGACCATTCACTTGCACTCCGAAGTCGACTTTGAGTACATCGCTATTCTTCAGAATAACATCTTTTCCGCCCGGGTTCGGTGTCCAGTGGGCTGCGATATTGTTAAGACAAAGCCCGGTGGGAAACCCCATACTTGCTTTTAAGCTATCTCCAATTTCGAGTCCTTGATGGCCAGACAACGCACGGATTCCATCCTCTATGCCATCGGCAATTGATAAAAGACTTGCTCCTGGTTTGATGAGCTCCTTTTGCGCATATTGACGAACCTGTCGGTGGATCTCTGCAGCTTCACGATAATCGTCAAGAAAACCTTCGTCCCAAAGGCGTGAGTTGAAACATGATTCCTCATCCGTAATACGGGACGTATTCTCATATGGCAGAAGTTCTCCCTTTGGAAATGCAGATGGGAATAAGCTAGAAACAAGCACACTTGGTGGATTGGTTTGTCTGAGCTCTGTTGGTTGCCTGTTCTTCTTCTTTGGCTTTTTTCTTTTCTTCTTCTTTTCTGTAGACAGATAGTTAGTCGGTATTGAGATTGATGTCGTGGATGATTGCTGATCGGAAAATCGCAACTCACCATTAGACGAAAGCTCATTCACCCCAGATCTTTCTTTGACACCATCATTATCATCGTCACCATCGTCGTCGCTGATGATTCCACGATCCAAATCAGCCGAGCTTGAACCTTTGTTAGGTTTCGGATTTTGATTGGCTGGTTTGAGCTCGGCGGAGTTAGAAGCTAGATTCCGAAGTCAGCTTTTGATTCATGATTATGTAATTTACCATCGAAACCCGTACCATCGGGAATTTGTTGATGTTCCTCGGGGGTCTGAGATCCCATATTGAAGCACTGAATTGAAGATAATGCCGTGGGAACTTGGAGAAAATCTTATAATTGATGTTGAGGCGAGGAGATATATAATCAACTGACTGCACATATAGTGGGGCTACGCCCTTCGGAGTACAATTTGTTAAAATGTGCATGACTAATATTCGAGTGCTGTTTTCTGAAACGAACTTTTGATTACACTTCTGATCTACGAAGGGGCAATCTTTATTAAGCGGTTGACATCATTGTACTTTGAAGCTGTAGATGTAGATGTGATAGGCTAATCTGCGGAGGCTTTGTGAACTTTAAGCTACGGACATCACATGATCTCGTAATCAGGTGCAGAGCGTCTGATGAGCCACGATTTAATCCCAGTCATCTCAGATCTTGCGCCTGGGATTGTCTGGTACATGAAGATCATATCGTACTCGAGAGTACCAGATTTCAGACTGAAGGAATAAGCGTGACAATCAGCGCAAGACCGTGTAGTTGGTCAAATAAAGGATCCAGCTAGCTAACGATGACAGCGCTATCACCAGATGCAGACACTTTACAATCATACCCTAACAGGGCGACACATCTTTTGGGATTGAATTCAAGTAGCAGTAAGGCTTTATACGCAAGCTTCATATGGATAGCCTTCATGATATACTGCAATACATGATTTAGAAATTCCAGGTCTTGCGATCTGTTACATATCTCGAGACCAATCAAACAACACTGCTCTTGATAAAACGCTCTTATGTAGTTTTTTAAGAACTGTGGCGCCAAATTCAATCATCGAACTAAATATTTTGTGGAATTTTGATGACTTCAACAACTTGAACATGGTTGTTATTAAACTGTGAGGTATTCACACGAAATGCTCGACGTAAAGACTCATCACGGAGACACAGCTCTTTACATCATTTGCGCCATACCCTTTGACTATTTGCATATCACGATGAATTTGTATTATTATTAAAATCATGTCTGCCACATCTTCTCAATTTACAAAAAGCCACAACTTCCATAACTTACCCCACATCCCATTATATTCACTCCCCTTAAACCCCGCTCTCACTTTTCGCTTCTCATTCGTGACCCACTCATCACTTAACAAAAAGTCCCAATCAGAAGCAAAACATTAGCTCGAAAGCTCCAAAGCTTAAACTTTTCTTCCACAAATATCTCAAAAAGTACCTAGAGATCTACAATTTCAAACCCCCCCTCCCCCCAAAAAAGAAGAAAAAAAGAGAACCGACAACAATGGCAAAAGAAATCTCACTCCCGCAGGAGTGAAGCCCAGAAACCTTGCAAATCGTTGTCTGTGGCAATGCTATCATCCAAGTCGATGTTACAGAAGTCACTCGATGGGCGCGCCGAGCCAACCACTGCACCATCAGTTAGGATGTTCATTGAGAGGGTGCAATTGTTTGGAATTATATACCAAAGGGACAGATTCACTATTGAAATTTGGTGGGGTAGGGCAATTGGGCAATTGGGAACTGGACAATAGAACTGTGTGAATGGTCTCACCTGAAGGGTGGTTTCTGAAGTGTTTCTGGTGTTTAATAAAATAATTTTGCTCGAAACCGCAGTATGATATCTCCAAACAACTCCAAATCCTTGCTGAGAGGAAAAATTCGCGCATGTTGAATCCCTCCGGAATTGTGCAGTCACATTCCCCAAGTCACAGAAGTTCGGGCTCAGTATTACTTACTTTCCTTAAACTCAATATGAATAGTAGCTGACAATTGACCAATGGTCCAATTCCAAATCAAAGTCTACCACTTAAGCTTCGCCTTCATGATCTGGCGAATTGGAATTTGGCAAGAACCGATTGCGCCATATTAAACAGCGTAATGGATTCTTGTGAGGACGCTACTTGGAACGCTTGACAAGTGCTTCAATAATTGACTTCTGGTATTGTAAATGCTCCATTGACGATATACTCAATCACTATCTCAAGGAAGCACACAGAGGAATAGTTTGTTACTATAACACATTTGATTGTCACTCACCAGCCTCCTTCCTTGTCGCCATCATAACATTTCACTGTTCATTTCACCACATCTAAACATTATTTATGACCAAGTTTTCTTCCTTATGTTTGCCTTGTATCTAAAGCACTTCTTGCTTCCGATAGAGATTTTTTAGTATATGTGGAGGCACGTCGGTCAGCTTGTACGAGGTCTGATACTTTGATATTACCATGAGAGTCCCTATTTATACAAATTCTGAATAAACATTAACCCATAATATGTAGACCAAAGATTGTACAGTGGATTGCAGCATTCAATCCACAACACATTATATGCAGTTTTGCTTTCAATAAATGAATAATCTCACTAATTTAACATGTGCGAAAAAGACAACCATGCTTCTGCACGCCAACGCTCAGAATAGTGACTTATCTACTCGTACAGTAGAATTTGAGTCTCGAAATCTTTCTCTCCACGATATATAAACTATCGTCTACCCTTTTGAAACATTTGTCAACAACTGTGTAGAATACTTGAACACTACTGAAATGTCCTGTGGGTGTACGAGGAGATCGTATTGAAAAGCGGCGATGTGAAGGTACTACTTATTCTCTTTACCTCATGTTTTAGAACCAGTAATCCTCTATAGGAGATTCCCACTGCGCCTATAGCGATTTTTCGGTCTCATTGCCATTAAGAGACAAGAGATTAGGTAAATACATATAATTCTCACCGAAGGTTTTCATCACCAATCTATTTTTCTGCTATCCACAAAAGCTTATGAACTCGTGCTATCTACTCACTTGATTTTCCCCTCTATAATATATCCTACATCTGATACATAGAATAGTTCCACGCTTTTCAAATCAGCCCAGTTAACCTGGCGATCAATTTTCACCTCGTCGCTGTCATTTCTTCACCAAACTTGTGCGTATGAGCTAAAGAATGGTACTAAGAGGACTTTTATACCTAAAATTCAGAGATCACGGACATGAGATGTGTAAGCAGTTACTCAACGTATGATTATGCTGGTAATATCGTGGTGATCGACATCCGCTAGAGAATTCGCTTAGCATCTTCATGTTCTCATTTTACTTCTCCACCGGGCATTCTCAACCCTATAGTATTGTGTGAATATCAGCCAGTTTTCACTCTAGCAATATATGTAAGTTGTGCAAAATGAACGGTCCACTATCCAGGTCTGGACACCCTGTGGATGTGGAGGAACGCATACACGACACGCACAAAGTGCTTGATGCTTGGAGGTGGGAGGTGAAAGGTGGGAGGAAGATATGAATAATCTGGCTGGTGGGTAAAAGTTTGTCAACGGTGGATAACAATCTCTCCTATTGTCGAAGTATACGATAATCAACTTTTCAATCAAGAGTCTAGTTGTTCCTAGTTCTCACTACCAGATCTACTCTCGCTGTCACAAATCTATCGAGTTTACCCCTCTTCTCCCCATCACGAACAATCGTATTCTAAAATCCAACCCTAAAACACTTCTTACTCTCAATCCACAGCCATATCTCCGAGTTTTTCGAGGTCACGAAACTTCGCCTTATGTCTCTGGCGACCAATTGGATCATGATGTCCGTGGATAATGAATCAGTTTGATTAGAATATTTATACTTCCCAAACAGAATTCACTTCGAATTCTGACCGTGTTCGGATGGAAAAGATGGATTGAAGGGGTATTGATAATGGGTGTTAGTTACTATAGAGTCATAGCATCATGTTATCCTTGAGCTGCCATAGAATCTGTTAGTGTAGGTGAATCATGCTCATTGCCACTCCGCCCCCCTCACTTCAACTTCGCACCGCCATTCCTCCTCCAGAAACCTCCCTACGAGGAAGTTTATAAATCGTTCTCATTTTCACCATTCTCCAGGAATCGATTGAAGAAGATAGAGAAGGCCCTGGAAAATTCATTGCGCCGATTCTGCTGCTGGATCTGCTCGCATCTTAGATTCTACCTCGATGTCCCATATAAACGCATGTTTTTGTCCCGAAATTCTTCTCCCGTTGCATAGCTTGAAATTTAATCACCGTTTGGGACGTTCATTATCAGGGTATACGGATGAATCATGTCTATCATTGCCATTCAATCACCGTCACCACAACCTCCGCCACCTCGATACCCTAATCTCATCTCATAATTCCCTTCCACACAACATCTTTCACATACTTACACATCGATTTCCTATAATAGTATTGCCATATCCTTTGGATCCCTCCCCACGTATTGCCGCATCGAAAATCTACCATGTAAATTCCCTCATGTCATGTCAAGAAGAAGGCAGATCTTCCCTTTTTTATATGAGCTCTCCTGGCGCGTTCAAATTCCATGATGACTCCACTTTAAGAATTCAAGTATTTTGCATTCATATGTAACGAATCAATATTCCATTTTCATACGGCGCCTTCACAACAGTTTTTTTTCATATTCTGAGTCTCTGTCCATTCAATGAGCCATATCACACGAATCTCATCCCCCATCGCAATCACACATTGCAAATAAATATCCCATCTTCTCTCCTCGTTTTTGAGATCAACAGAAACTACAAAGTCTCCCCCAACTACCGTTGCACGACTGCGTACCATAATACTCCTCACAATAGTCAACTTAGCATACTAGGGACTCACAAATTAAAAGCTAATTTTTAGCGGAAGATATACCGATTCTTTGATACGTAGCAGAAGTGATGATATGATGCAAAATCAATAATTATATATAATACTAGGTATGTCTATCGCTGTCAAATCAAGAAACTATCATGCCATCGTTTCCTCGCCGACTAAAAATCTTCATCGCTGCTTTCTCAGGTTCCAGTCACCACTGTCGCTCACATATTATCTCATCATCATCATCATCATCACTGCCCATTCCATTTCGCCCAGACCTCATCCCAACTCCCGACCTCCAAGCTATCTCATCATACCTCTCTCCCCATCACCATCTCCACTATACCCTACCCCTCCCCCAAATTCAAGTCCCAAGCCCCCCATTCCCCTCACCAAACATTCCCAATCCCTACCCTCCCATCCAAAAGACCCATTTCCAAGAACCGTTTATGGTAAATATTTCCCACCACCAGAAACACACACTCCACATCCCATTCACTCGAGAACTTAATTCCCAAAAGTCTCGAATCCTTATTTCACACACCCTGTCTAATTATAAATCGAATCCAATTCCCATCCAACCTACCACCCCAATCTCTAAGCCGTACCCCCCAATCCCAACCCCATGAATCAAACTCATTCCCAGATTTCCCTGTCCTCCGTTCATCCCTTATCACATCACAAAAACACAAAACATGCACCATCCCTTTCCCTCCTCTCCTCTAAGACTCACCCATCTTGGAAACCCCCTACAACCAACTAACCCTCCTTCCCTCCCCCCTTTCTCCTCACCATTATGACTTTCAATCCCCTCGTTTCCATTTATACTTCTTCGATCTTTCCCTAATTTTATATATTAGATTAATAGAGTAGGTAATCCATATATATAACCCTCTAACCTCTTCCTCTCCTCTCTCGTTCCCTTTCCTTCCCATCTACCATCTCCCATCTACCATCTCCTAATCTTCACATACATACATCCTACCTCACCCCACCCCCACATTCCTCTCCAACCACTCTACTCACGCGACTGACTCCATACATATAGACACGCAGTAAAGAGCCATCCATCAATTTCCTTCTTTCCAAAGCCCAAGCCCAAGCCAGAGCTAAATACAACGAGAAAGAGATGCAAATAAGAATACCAGGCAGATACTCACCAAACACATAACAGCGAAGAATTGCGAGAACAAAAACAATAACATAACATCACCAGACAAAAACCTTCAAACAAACAAAACAAAAATAAAAGTAGTGAAGAATTGTATAATATATAAATCCAACCTAGGTAGGTAGGTAGCTCTAGTCAATCAATCCTTCATGCATGCCGATCCCCAAGATCATAGCACCACAAGTCCCAAGGCACAAGGCACAAGTATATCCTCCTCAATTATCGAAATTGAAATCGAAGAGTCGAAAAGTCCACCGCATAGCGCCACCATATATTTATGTACTGTATGATATGTATATGCTACACCCTTTCAACGCCCATTTGCCCGTCCATCCATCCATCCATCCAGCTAAAAGCAAACTGATCTTTTATCAACCCTAAGTATTGATTCCGCACACTGGTTATATTGTAATTGTATTCTTTTGTCTCGGTAGAAACCTCCCAATCAAGATTCAACCTCGACCTTCTTCTTCCTTCCTCCCTTTCCCTTTCCTCTTCCTTTTTTCTTCGGTTCACCCGCATCCACTTCCGGTTCCACTTCACTCTCACTGCCCTCTTCCTTTTTCGCCGCCGAAGCTTTCCTCTTTTTTCCCTCCCCATCCTTCTCCTCCTTCGCCGCCGGCACAACCTCTTGAACCCTCCCTACAATCTCACTCAAGAAATCAAATTGATCATTCTCCTCCACCACTCTCTTCAAACAACCCGCCGTCACTCTTTTTCCTCCCTTCTCCCTCGCGACTTTTGCCGCGCCTTGTACTAACGATATCATGAAAAGTTCCAAGGCTTTCGATACTGCGACCGGAGTAACTTGCGCGACCTTTCCTACTTCTTCATCGGCTTGCATTATACGTTTTATGCGGGCGACGGGAAATTTCGTGCGGATTTCTATTCCATCTGGATTTGGATTTTTGTTCGAAGGAGGAGCCGCGGGGGGTTGGGGTGCTATGGCGAAAGACATATTGGGTTGGTATTGAGGAGCGTGCGATTGATTGAATGGGGCGGCGGTAATAGGTTGAGGTTTGACGCGTGATTGACGAGGTTGTCGCGTTGTGGTATCAAGTTGATTTGTATATGATTCGTGGTAGAGAGGATTGTGAGGGTTGTTGTTGTATTGATATATCTCTACTGGATCATTACCCAGATTGAATGGCGAAGGGATGCGATGATCGTAAGGGGATTGAGAAGATAATGCCGCTTCAGTATTTTGGAATTGATCGAGATATTGCGAATGTGGTTGTGAATGTGGTTGTGAATGAGAAGCGGAAGAAGAGGATGTAATGATAGGTGAATTGTTATTATTATTAACAAAATCTGATTTGATGGTCTGAGAGTGAGAATGAGAAAAAGAATCCGAATGAGAATGAGAATGAGAATGAGAATGAGAATGAGAATGAGAATGAGAGGGGTAGTAAAATTGTGGAGCCGTGGTTGGAGTTATCGCAGTAGTGGCCGTAGTGGCAGTAGTGGCAGTAGTGGTTAAAGTTGTTCCTTGACTTCCGAAAGAATGTGTAGGTGGTAATGCGGGAATTGGTGGCATATATTGATTTGTGGTGTTAAATGTATTATAATCTGGAAATTCATTCACTAAATTTCCAGGATTATTGGCCGTGAATCTTGGATGGTTTGAATGATTTGATGGATTTGATTGACTTGGATGATAATTGAGATGTTGTATTGGTTGAGAAAGGCTTGATGTTGTTGATGTTGTTGTTGATGTCGATGTAGGTGTAGGCATAGTACCATTGCCAAAATGAGGAATCCCCGGTGATCGAGGTGCATATGATGATAATGATGAAGTTCCCGATGAAGTGATTAATGGATGAAAGGATTGTTGATGTTTGTTGGGATTGGAATCAGGTGGTAAGAAACCTGATAAATCGGGAGATTGAGGTGTATAAGTTGAATCCATTTTTGACCCAGGTCAGGTATTCTTTCTTAATTTCTCTCTTTTGCCTTTTTCTCTACCTTTCTCTCTTCCTTTCTCTTTTCCTTTTAATGGATTTTGGAAAGGAATATTTTTGACGTTAATATATTTTCGGTATAGAGTAAACTGGAATAAGAGGTTAAGAAGGTTAGATTATCCGAATTGATGCAAGGCTAACACGGTAGAGAGTGTTGACCAGGAAAAAGACTTTGGACGTTGGACGTTGGACGATGGACGAATAGTAAAATGGGATTGAAACCAATGAAAGAATAAATCTTGGTGTCTTCCTCTCGCCTTCCTTTGAAAGAGTTTCCTTTCTCTTGAAGGATTTTGGATGTGAAGATCTCTTGTTTTCTGCCACTTTGAATGGTATCTAGTACGGACCGGACCGTAAGCTGGTTCCTGGAAGATTTAGATGTATATACCTAGGCACACCGTGTATATACCGGCACCGGTACTGCACTGTACTGACTGTACTGTATTGTATTGTACTGAAAGAAATATATCTCGTTTGTGTAATGGACTCAATTCGACTTACGAGTACATACAGTAGGACGTAGATAGCTTTGAGTCAATCTTCTCTCGAGATTCTTTCTTTATTGTAATCATGTATCAACCTTCTTGATTTGAAGGAAAGGCCCTCGGTTCTATATAGGAGGCGAAGAGGATGAAGGTGTATTATTTCTTCTTTGTTCTTCTTTTCTTCTTTTCTTCCTTTCTTCCTTTCTTCCTTCTTCCTTTCTTTACTTGTGGATATTAGATATTGGATCTCTTCATCAGAGACTTTCAAGCTTCTCCTTCATCAACTTGTGATACGACTTCGAGGTTCGTTTATCGTAAAGCGGTGAAATAAGTGAGGCGATAACAGCAAGAGAAGAAGACCGAGGGAGGGCTAGTAATGGAAAATAGTTCCAAGGAGAAATGAAAAAATATTTCGTATTCAAATGAATAAATTGATTGGTTGAAATCAAACAATCAAGACAAATAGATGATGGACTCTGATCAAACTCATATATCTCTTCGAACTTTAATTGGTTGATAATTCCGAGAATTCCATAAAATTCCCTAAACAATGGAAGCGAGCGAGGTTAATAAGTTTCTTCAATGTGCGATGTGCGATATGTGATGTGCATGGAAATGAAAAGCTTTTGAGCGGGGTTGAACTGGTCATTTATGTACACAATTTGAAAATGACTAGGATTTGAAATTCGACTAATTGTGAATAGGATTAGTATCATGTCAGAATATCATGTGGGAAACGCGGCTCAATTTATTGTTGATCAAAATATTAAAGCAAAAAACGTTCAGCTAGATAGTTCACAACCCGTCAGTCTTTTGATATTGATCCATTTCACTCAAGGTGGTTGACACATTCTCTCTCACGAATTCTACGAATTCTACGAACTCTACAAACTCTACAGATTCATGTGATTCAAGAACAGGAGAAAACATCCTTGATTACACAACAGTCATTCACTTCTTGGCATTCCGAGATCTCGAAGCTTACACGAAAAACGCGTCGAGAACTGTGGCTTACTCACAATACCGTGGAAACAAACATTGTTATGAGAAACCACCGAGCCTTTTCAAAAGTATCTGCCGAGAATACATCAAATCCGGTCATCTTTTGTTGCAAAGCTTTTGAGCTCGAGAACGAGTCAGAACTTTGGAGCACGTCGCCCTTTACTCATCCATAGGTACTACCTAGGTAGGTATGTACTATTGTATCTTCAAGCGACGATATCTCAACCTCAACCTCAACCTCAACCATACCCTTCTTTAACATCCTCCAGATATTGAATGATGATAACAAAGAGCTTACCGGAGATCACACCCAAGTTCATAACCCGGCTACTCACCTAGCTTGTGGTTTTGACTCGGGTTATTTGTGATTATATGATGGAATTAACTTGATCTAATCTGACAATATCTTGGATTTGGAATTATAAGTTTGACGATCTGGTGTTTCGATCATCCTTCAAAGGTTGTTGATCACGGGAAAACGATATTGGTAGTTTGCCTCTATACTTGATGGTTTCAGTAGTTTGGGTTGATCTCAATTGATGGAGTAGCCTTTTTGATTCCACCAAGTACCTAGTATCTTTCACGGAGATGGATATTCTCTCTTCAATTCTTCCACCATTGCATTTAATTCATGTTTCTTTCCCTTCAAACCAATGCAAACAATCGACTCGAAACAATCAAAGACTTATTTTGAAACTCTTCTCCATGATGTTTGCTTCATCTCATCCGATATTCTTCCGTACTTTATTGTTTTTGTTGCAGATCGTATTTTTCGCCGAGCCTCTAAATGTCACGAGATTGGATATAAACGGATTGAAGTTTTCAAAAGGTTTTAGACCATGAATAAGGCTTTGGATTTCTAAATTCTTGAGTCGCTTTGATTCCTCAGACCACTCAAAGTCTCAGTATTTTCTTCTCAATCTGAGGAAGGATTCATCGTCCCGTTTTGCCTGATGGAGAAATAGGCTGAGATCTGTATTGTTCGGTAAGTTTAGTGACATGGTCTAGTTCAGGTTTTGATTCAAGCCTTCAACATCATATCTCGTGATTTAGTTTGAGAAATCACTGTTTTGTTGCACATCTAATGATTGAGGGAAGTATTTAAATCTAGACGCCTTCCCCTCTCATAATTTCCTAGAATTTTATCTTCCATTTCACCACGTGATTTTTTATATTTTTATATTTTTATATGGATAACTGAAGTTTGGACATCTTGTTTTCATGGGTTATTTGTTGGCGTTGAACCAATTGTAGTAATTGGGTACAATAGTACAATAGTAAAATAACTCAAATAATTATCACATGAATATCATAATCATACCTCGGCGCAGGAGCGGAATATCTCAGCGGAGGCGGAAATTCTCTTCACATCCATCCGTACCTAAGCTAAGCCTGACCACCACCACCCACACTCACCAGCACACAAAATTCGCTTACACCACACCACACCCTCCCATCCATCCATCCATCCATCCACCCATCCCAATAAAAACAACACACACATCCCGCAATAAAAAAAGCAACACAAACTGCCACGTATACACAATCCAACAGCCACGCTGAAAAATCATACATGCAAATGGTACTTGTAATAGGGTGTTGAGAGTGTGCAGATGGGGTGTAGACCTTGCACACCGCTTCATGAGTGGGAATTCCTCTACACCCTCAGGAATTTGAGATGTGCAACAAAATTTGGAGATGAAGGGAGGGAGGGTCTGTGGGTTTGCGGAGAGGAGGAGTGGATAGGATGGGAGGGGGAGGGGTGGATGAGTAAGGAGATGATTATGGTGATGAGATGAGTGAGGTGCATGTATGTATGTATGTATGTATGTATGTATGTGGAGGTATTCAGACTTGACTTATTTATATAAATAGATTTCCCATTCCACACATTTTTTTCACGAGTCCTTGATTCATTTACCCATGTTTATCCATATTTCTACAAGAGTTACCCAAATAACCACCACCATCAATCATTCACCATCACAACAAACAATCAATCTTAGTACATCATCCACACGGGACTTCATAAATCAAACTCCCAAGCTGAAAACCCAGCCACACTTACATGTAAATAATCTATCGCTTCTCTTGGCTTGGCTCACCATGCCTACCTCGGATACCTCAAATCCCTCCCAAATGGTTACGGCAAAAATCGCGGCTTGGGATTTGCGGATTTCCGAGGTTGTGTCACGTTACGTTACATTATGTTATGATATGTTGGATTATCGGGATGGGTTGCAGATAGGTAGGTGTGCAGTCCTTTTTAGATTTTATTTTTATTTTTATTTGGTGGCCCAATCTTGGGGTGTTGGAGTGAGTAGAGATTGTTTGCTTGTTTGTTTGTGTGTGTGTGTGTGTGTGTGGGTGTTTTGCGATTTTCTATTTCTATATCTGTTCTTGGTTTATTGGCTGTTTACTAGGTATCTTCATGTTCGTTTCTGGATTGAGGAGGTGGTAGTTGAGGTCGTACAGATATATCTGCTAGGTACGTATGAGTAAGTACTTATCGTAAGGTTGACATGACTTGATGTGAATACCTACGTACCTAGAAGTAAGAATATCTCTTCAAAATTATGTGTATATCAAGTACCTGCCTAGATATCCCATTCTCACCAAATGTTCGGGAATCAGACAGTCTGAAATCATTCCCCCACGTGGACTTGTGCCACTGTAGTGAGCAGTAGAGATGTTGTGTCGATATATGTACACCAGTCCGTCGCATGTAGTACAGCGATGTGCTTGTTTAGATACTTACTATATGAGTATTTGATGAACGTTATTTCTCTATTGCACATCTAAAAATATCACGACTCTGAAAACTCGGGGATGCTGTATACCATATTTTCCTCGCACAGTGCCAATCCCTGAAAGATGAACATCATATTATATTATAACAAAAATCACGAAATTTCACAAATCGATACTCTCAACAAGTGTAATTAGTCTCCTCCACCAATCATACCTCATGTGATGCAAAACCTAACTGTTGCACATCTTCATGCACGTACCCGGCCATGGTGCGCATGCAAGCGAATATGCATAGGTAAATATTTCTTGCATTACATATTCCTCACAAATGATGGATGTAACACTGATATGAGAGGAATTGTTGCATATCGGGATACAGGAATGATCTCCTCTTGTAGCACACACTTTCCCATTCTACTATTATTACTCAATGCATCGGATATCAATCTCCATAACTAAGGTTACTCCAACCCCTCCACAATTCCCACACACCACCCAACCCCCCAAAAGTCTACTACCCATCCATCTACATCCAACCTCGCGGTACCAAGTACTTTCTCTCCCAAAAAATTAACTCAACTCACCCAAACCCCACAAAACATCGCACAAAGTCAGCCCCCAAGAAGAAAAACTAACAATTGGTGCACACAATCCAAAAACCAAACCCCTTTGTTGCACATCTCCATGCATGAATATATCATAAAATGCAGGTCTGCGGCGTGGCAGGTCAGAAATAGAGTTGTACGAGTGGGAATCTAAATGTGAATCTGAATTTGTGTATGCGTGATTTATTTCTAGGTAGGAGGATATAAGTATGACTTTTTGGGGAAGGGGGGTTGGAAATGGAGATGGAGATGGAGATGCGTGGTGTTGTGTGTTTGGAGAAGGGGTATGTTTTTGTGGTTACGGCTATGCAGATGTGGTATTGAGGAGAGGTAGATGTATTTCTCCTTTGGGATAGAATAGTTGTCTCATGCATACATTAATTCCACAAGGTTACACACACAATCTCCTCTTTCATCCAAACCAATAGTCATTTCCGGATGTGATGAAGTGAGGATTTGTTGCACATCTGATGCAGGCTGCATATGCGGATGATCGGGTGGACATTTCCACCATGCTGTGCGCTGAATCATGCACATTCCTGTGATGCCCAGAGTGCATTCTGTCTTTTAGATATCCAATCATTACCCATCTACACAACGAAGAGAGATTTGTTGCACATCTAGTACGACGGGGCAAGTGGAGCAGAGCCGTTGATGGAGAGCACATGCATAGTATTCGGTAGGACTAACTTTCCCTTCTAGATCCACGGAGAGAGGTTTCGCAGTATCACGCTATCCAGTAATTCTTCGTTCATGTGATCAGCATGTATTTGTTGCATGTCTGAAAATCCACACATATGCATTGTTTTTGTTGTCGTCTGTAGACTGTATATGTGGACTCTAGCCAGCAGATTGCCGTGTACGATTACTACGCCCTTATTTACTTTGTCCAATGACAGCCCTTTTATGCAACTGAGATGGGTTTGTTGCATGTCTAGTGGATTGAGCCAGCATATACGTCGTAGCATATCACATTGTATTGAATCCCTTCAGACTACATAGTTCAATCGTTCGGTAAATATTCCTCCTGATGTTTGTACCCTGTGGTCCATCTGGCTGAGAGGTTACACTACTGATAAGTCTACACGCACTCCTTAAACATTGTGTCGGATTGGAAACGGAAGTCAAAAGCCCTCCGTAACACCAAATAAACCAATCATGTCCACTTCATATAACATTTCACACTTTATGCACACGCTCCACTACATATCCAACACCGCATAACTGTTCTACAGCATCATTCTCGTCCTACACATCTTCCAACTAACCAATCGACATCCTCCACCCGACCTAGATACCTCAACCCCAAACTCCCTTCACCCAATACCCTCATCACCATGTGACAACCAAACGCAACAAACAATTTGTTGCACATCTCAAAGAATGATGCCCTTTGCGGGACTTTTCTTGTGACCCACTTAGCCATTCGATCTACCAATGATTTGATTGGAATAGGCTATGTGGATCTTTGTTGCTTGTCTGGAGGACGGACACTTGCGTGATGCAGTGTCGAGTGCATTGATTTCCTGATCTGGGATAGACTGCGCATAAGAGTACGGGCTATTGGATGTTGTGGTTTACCAATCGTGATTCTTGCTTCAGGTTTGTTTAATATGAAGTTAGACTTTCTTGGATATATCCAAGAAGCGGTCTTTTTGTAATCTGACAATTGCGACTATCAGTTTGTCAACGACGTTTTTCAATGCACACTGATATCTAATTATACAATAAACAGAAACAACGAGTTTGAAGATTGTTTTCGATCCTCCTGACTTTTCCGACTTTATTTGACATTCATCTTAGTTGTGACTGAAAACTGTTTTTATATATGAGACTAGGCTCTGATCGGTCTTTTGTATGTCATGGAAAATTGTATGTCGGAGAGACAATGAAAGCGGAATTGCTCAGCGTCGATTAGCGATAAGATTTCGCCGCGTTGATATATTCTGCATGCTGTAGGTTAATAAATTGACTCTCATATTCGCCAGAGCTCCTATTATCAAGTCAGTCTTCTTCGTACCGGAATACTCCAATATCGCACTCAGTTCCCCGGCTTCACACCATCAACCAAAGTTTCCCCGCACTTCCGTGTCTATTGATTCAATGATATGCGACAACATCTGTACTATCAAATTTCCCTGCAAATTTATCTTGATCAAATATCTAGATGTGATCCTGCGCGAGAACTCAACCCCATCGAACATACTCGCTAGGTATGCTTCATATGTGAAATATAAGGTACGTGACCGATAATGTGTCGTGAGACACGACATGAACAAATCGTAAGGAAGAGTTGCGTGTTGGTAAGCTAGGTATGGGAGAGCTGGAAAGTCCGGAGATCATACCTCCCGAAGTCAAAACGAATAGCCGGATGAGGAGACGAGTTGAACTTTCACTCGAACTTCAATCAGGACCTATTCTAAAAACAAGATACCCGAATAAAAATACAATCACGGGAGTTGTGAGTCAAAATGATCAGACGTAGATGACAGTAGAAGGATGAAGGTATTGAGAAGTAGCAATACTCGGTCAGTATGGAGTGCATCGATCTTCTCGCCCTCATATAGCAGGAAAGTTCTTTGCTGATACGATGAGACTTTTTACATACGCAGAGACGTATAGACATCTCTGAGACATTACCCTCTAGCCAGAATGGACAAGAAACAGGCAAAAAAACCTTCGCTCCCGAGCTAAGGATATGAGATTAGTCTTTAGCTCTTCTTCTGAATTGACCAAACAATACAACCAAAGGGAAAAGCTTCAATCAAAGTCCACCTGATTACCGGACAGATAGAGACTTTTTACTACTACTCATCTGGAGTACTAGGTATACGGGGGAAGGAAAACACTTTACTGAATTTTCACCCGTCCCCATTCAACTGATCGACTAACTATTAAAGTGACGAAACAATTATCAAAATCCGACGGTCTCTTCACACTGCAGTAAAAATAGCAACTCTGGCAGTCATATGTGCATCACCACACCATATGAAGCATGGCTCACTACGCAACTGCATAACCAAAGCTCATCACCCAAAATCCATGCTTGAGAATACATGAATTTTGAATTGGGATTTACCAGAACCAGAAAATTCGGAATGTCGGATACACATCCCAAGTTGATAATCGCAATTCTTCCCCGTGCTGACCTGACCAATCATATCCACGACATGTGACCATCACACAACTCAATCTTTTGTTGCACATCTAAAAGATGCCCTCTTGTGTTACTCTGCACGGCTAAATATCGGACCTATTTAGACTACAAAACTCCACCATATCTTTTTCTAGCCTCACAAGCGCCTCGGCTTACATACATACACACCTAGCCACATAGCCACATTTTAATGCGCTCATTTCCTTCTGCAAAACCTCATATATAATTAACTCTCTCCCTCACTCACCACTTATATCTGCACCCAACATCAACCATACCACATACTCCCACCTCACGAAACTAAACACAAAAACAAAAACAAAAAATGGCAAACTCCAAAGTCCCCAATCTCAA
Organism: Botrytis fragariae; assembly: GCF_013461495.1. NCBI lineage: Eukaryota > Fungi > Ascomycota > Leotiomycetes > Helotiales > Sclerotiniaceae > Botrytis > Botrytis fragariae. The sequence goes on along the minus strand of NW_023500990.1, from coordinate 678,686 downwards.
TTTCGGAAGCCCAATAATCTTCTTCGATTCCAATCCCGAAATGCAACAAACCTACATCGGATCCTGTTTTACCTCCTTGAAGGAAACGCTCAAGACCTCCTGGACGGGCGAAGTGCGCAAGTTCCACAACCCCGGAACCTTGCGAATAATCTTCTGGACGCCGGAAGGAAAAGAGTGCATCAAAGATTACGATTTGCACGAATACAAACTTGTGCGGGAAGCGTGGGAATCGCTGTTCAATCTGCCGGATGTGAAGCGCGCGATTGTGATGGGGTATAGTGGACAGAATCCGTATGTGAAGGATTTTGGAGAGAAGAATCCGTGGGAGGATAAGATTGAGAGGGAGAAGATGAGGCAGAGGAGGAGTGAACAGATGCAGGGGGAGAGTAAGGAGGGGAGGGCGGGGAAGGAGATTGATATTAAGAAGGTCATTGATAAGACGGAGGAAGCGGAGGTGAAGAAGATTGCGGAGCAGATTGGAAAGGTGCCAATGAAACATGAGGAGGTGTAATGGAGAAGGATTGAGGAGGAATTGTCGTCGTATGCGAGGAATGTTAATATCGAAAGTTTTCATGTCATAATAGGGGTAAAGGAGTTTTCGGAACTTGCGGAGATAATGGAGAGGGTATTGGATATACGGCGTATTTGGAAATGAACTCAAGCATGAAAGAGGACGAACATGATCATATATTCGGATGATATGGATTGAAAATTAGAGGGTGGATTTCATGAAATGTAAATCTCAAAAATATTAATTGCTGAAGACGGGACTGTTGTGAAGTGATTACGGCATCTTTATCTGTCGATGTTACAATTTCAATCCAGAAATGGAAGTTTCAATGATTTTTCTCTATCTAGTTCTTGATTCTGTTCGGACAAGACAACAATCATGAGGAGGACCAACCCAAATAGCCAACAACAGCATTAAACCTTCATCACGGCCCAGCCTTACCCACCTAATATAAGCAAGCAATTGGTATGTATACGTATCTTCTGGTCCAACGTATATCCCCTACAAGATAACCCTCAAGAAGAATCATTCCCACACCCTTACTTTTGCAAGGTTTCCAATGCTCTCGTCCCCCAGGATACCATCGAATTCTAGTCATGGAAGTAAGTTCGACTCTTCCCTCAATGAATCAACCATATATTTTTGCCATGTTGGCCTCATCTGATATTTGTCTTCCTGCATACACCGTAATACCTTACTATTTGTCAGTTCACCTAACACTTCTCATTAACCCTACCAAAATGACTTAATCCATGACCTTGCTTCGATTACAATTTTATGCAGCGTTTCTTGCTGGATATACGTCGATACCTAAGGAGCATTCTGGATTTATGGATTGTAAACGTGTGGGAATAAGCAAATGATTGAGATATCAATCTCGAGGTCAATTTCGTGTCATAGAAGGTGGCTTTGGAAACATATATATATTCATCATGAGCAGGAGTGGTATACGCAAGTAGATAAAACCAAAAACAATAACACCTTCTCTCCCTCTCCCAAAACCCCATTTCCATCCACCCATTCATCCATCAAACGCATTCAAATCTCTCAAACCCTCCTCATTCTAGGTCCAGAAGGCAATCCCACACCGCCTCTCGGTCCACTAGGTAATCCCATTCCCGCCCTCGGCCCCCCAGGTATTCCCATACCTCTTGGTCCTCCCGGCAAACCCCCCTTAATCGAAGGTCTCTGTGACAATTGTCTTGGCGGCTGCATGAACTGTAATTCCTCCTCCTTCCTCGCTAATGACATCGGCATTGGCATCCCAGATCTCTCTGCCGCCATTCCTGCAAAGGCCATTCTAATTTTCTCTTCCGCCTTTGCCATCTCCTCTTCTCTCGTTAAAGGTCTCTCTTCCTCCTCGTCATCGTCTTCTCCAAGGAATTCATCTGCTTGTTGTTGTCTTTGTAATCTGATTGCTTCTTCCCTTTCCATATCCATTTCCGCTTCTTGTCTTTCCTGTTGCATTCTCATCATCTCTCTTTCTTCCCTTTCGATCATATCCATTCTTTCCATCTCCATTTGTGCATCATATCGTTGCTGTTCTGCAACACGTTCCTGTTCTTCCCTTCTCCTCATCATTTCCATTTCTCTTTCATCTCTTTGTCTTTGTCTATCCATCCGTTCTTCGTAAGCCCTTCTTTCCTCCTCCTCTTCTTCCATTTGTAATCGTTCTTGTTCATCTCTTTCAGCCCTCAATCGTTCTTCCTCTCTCATTTGAGCTTCCATTCTTTCGTTTCTCTCTCTTGCTTCTCGATCTCTTCTTTCATCGCGTTGACGAGCTTCTTCGGCATATATTCTTTCCTCTTCTTCTCGTTGACGTTCTTCAAATTCTTCCTCGCGTAGTTGTTCTTCGTAAGCTAGTCGTTCTTCTTCTTCTAATCGCTCTTCTTCCAACTGGCGTTCAATTTCTGCTTGTCTCTCGTCCTCCTCGTATCTTCTTGCTGTTTCCTCGGCAGCCAAACGTTGTTCTTCTTCTAATCTCTCTCTCTCGGCCTTTCTCTTGATCGCTGAAATTCTTTCTTCCTCCTCTAACCTCTCCCTTTGAGCCTGTCTCTCAATCGCGGCAAGTCTCTCTTCTTCTTCAAACTTCTTAGCCGCCTCTTTCCTCGCAATTTCCGCCAATCTTTCTTCCTCCTTCATTTTTCTAGCTGCCTCCTCAGCTAGCCTCTCCTGTTCCCTCTCAAAAGCTCTAATCTGTGCTGTTAATCTCTCCGCCTCCTCTTGAGCTTCTCTCTCTTCCGCTTCTCTCTTCTCCCTCTTAATTCTCGCCTGCCTCTCAACTTCCTCCCTTTCCTTCCTCAACCTCTCTTCTTCAGCTTCATTCTCAATTCGTATTCTTTCCTGTTCCTTATAGAAAGCCTGCATCTCTTTTGCCTCCTTAGCGATCCTTTCATCTTCTTCTTGCATTCTTCTCAAATTTTCTTCCATGCTCATTCTCTCCTCTTCCATTTCTTCTTTCTCAAGTAATATTTGTTCAGCTTGTCTTTCATATTGAAGTAATTTTCTTTCGGCTTCAGCTTCAATAGCCTGTTCAGCAATTTGTGCAAATCGAGGCGAGGTAGCAAGTTTTACCATATCTTGAAAGGAACGTTTGGGACGAAGACGAAATTGAGGTGGAATGGGGCTTAGTTGACCATTTATCATGGGTGAGCGTGGAATCGTGGTAACTGTTTGGGTCTTTGGGGGAAGGGGGCTAAGTTGATCTTTCAAGAGAGAAGGAATTGGTCTTGTTGTCACTATGGGTGCTGGAACATTTGGAATGATTTTAGCGACTTCGGATACTACTACTGGGAATCTTGTGACTGCTTTTGATTTCCTTTTTGATAGCCTGGTACTCTGTGATGTCGTCTTTGGAAGTTCGGATATCGCTTTGGAAGTTTCAGGAGCCGGAGGAATGACTACCGGAATGGGTTCTGCCTCCTTACCAGCTGTCGATATTCCAGATTTTCTAATCTCGCTTTTTCGTACTTCTGTCGGTTTTTGTGTAGTTGGAGTTTCTGTCGCAGGCTCCATTGAATTCAATCCCGCCATGATATCGTCCAGTGCTGAGACTGAAGCCTTCGGTTTCCGTTGATTCCTTGGCTTTCCTAACGCTGGTTTTTCCACCGCTTTTTCATTATCGATAGGTTTTGGAGTAGATGGATTGGACATGAATTCCTCACCAAAGCCAGCCAAAAGGTCATCCAATGCAGATATTGAAGCTTTAGTCTTACTGCGAGTGGAAGCTCGTTTTGTGGAGGACCTTGCCCCCTTGAACGATGACCGTGTTGAAAAAGGTGTGTTTGGACTGATGGAGTTAGGTGTCTCGGTCATCGATTTTCGGGAGGGATTTGAATCGGTCGGTGAAACAGGCTCTATTGGCTGCTGTGTTTGCACTGAGATGATGGGTTTTGATTGCTGCTTAAGTTGAAGAGATCGCAAAACATTCGTAGGTTGAGAAGGTTCATCAGTTTTGATAGGCTGCACAGTTTCCGGCGACTGGACTGGTTGAGAAGGTTCAAGAGGCTTGACAGGTTGCACAGGTTGCGGCGACTGGACTGGTTGAGTATTTTCTGGAGAAACAGATCTCGACCCGATCGCAGCAGCTTTTCTCTCCGTTATTAACTTTTCGATCTTGCTCATTTCGGGCACTGCTTGAATCTTTATCTCCTTCACCTCTTCCACGGGAGAATCCACTTCCCCTTTATCCTCCACAATTTTTTCTTCGACCTTCGCTTCCTTCGGCGTACCATAACCAAACATCTTTGCCATCCTTGCACCTCTACTATTAGATTTCAACGTCGGCATTCTCGTTATGGAAGCTGTGCCCATCCCAAGATTCCCCACACTCCCCAACTTTTCATCGAAGCGTTTCTTCACATCTTCGCTCGGGTTTGGTACTGAACCATCCTCCTCAAGGAGTAAAGGCTCGATAGTTTTGACATCATTATTGGTGTTTAGTGGTACAATGGGTGTGATTATTTGTTCATTTTCTTTGTCTGCGGGCGTTACCCCGGGATTCTTCTTGACATAGGAGGAAAAGTAGGCTCCCCAAGTTGCCATGATATTATTGGTGCTGTTGTATCAATGTTTTTCTGTTCTAGGTGAGGTCGTTAGCGACTTTCTCACGACTGTCGGATATTTGAGGAACTTGCTTGTAGAATTTGGTTGTATCGTGCTGTATTGTATCATGCTAAATCGTCTCGTGTCGGATTATTCATTAATTGTTTTAGCATCAAGCTGTTTGTAAGTAAATCAAATTATACCTCTCTCTGGTTTCCAGCACCTTAGAAAGTCAAAATAAAGTTTCCTGCACGCAATCAGCGTGGACCCCAAAGCAAAAACGATTATGATAAGTACGAAAAAAGAAGACGGAAGCTGTCAGAATCCATGACAGCTGTGATGTGCATTAGTTAAATGGAAGATCCAAACGATGTCTTTTGTAGGTGACATCAAAATCTGTCACTGTCATGATACATGCAACGTTTGAAAGTTTGGTATGAAATCACTCAAGACAATTTGGCGGGGTAAGATGAGAATGTAGGGAAGCCCCATGCGACGATGAGCGATGCGACGCATGGGTGGGTAACAAATGTTTTGTAAGTTGTAAATCTCAGATATCATTCAATATTTTCGTTTTGAAAATTTGAAGGTTCATCGACGACTATGTTGACAATGAAATTGATGGTTTGAAGTACAACTTGAAGGTTTTCATCCACAAATGAAAAATAGCATTTGGAAACCCCGTGCTTTTGCAGGGTGAATAGTAAGGTTATTTATAAAGCATCTGCCAAGCCTTCACGTCCAAACATTCATTGTCAGTGCGATGATTGAGACAAACACCTCTTCAAAACATAAAAAGCTCTTATTTTTTCACCTCTTTGAAACCTCGACTGAGGAATGTCTTATAATTCGAGGATAAGATACACTCTGCTACTCCCAGTATTGCATGACGTCGGTGCGAATCTTTTGGATTGATTCCTGCACCTTCGGAGATGTATTTTCAGAGATACGTCGAGACGGGGCAAGAAGGTCGAATGATCAAAAAAAGGAATGAGACAAATGGGATGGATAAAACCATTGAAGTTAGGAAGAGAGACATGTCCACCACGTCATACAAGGAGATGATAGTCACGAGATTTGGGAGAGACAAATTCTAACAATCCTATAGAACTTGAGACTCATCGGAAAGGTGGGCAGGTGGGCAGGTGGGCAGGTGGGCAGGTGGGTAGGTGAGTACGTACTGATTCCTCCCTGTTTTGTTGCTGTCGTGTTTCAAAGCCTCCCGTCGTTATAATGTATCAAGGCGATATAGAATTCGATGCGAAGAGGGTACAGAGGAATTGCAATGCTGTCTTGTACAGGTAAAGAATTACTGCACTAAAGTAATCATGGAAATCTTCCATTTTATGACAAAGTCGGGTTCTTGACACAATCGAATAATTTCAGTTCACCGGCTCCAATCCAATTCTTCACGATAGCTTCGATGAGCTGTCAAAAAATTGGGGATACGAAAAGATTACGATTATGTAATAGACCTAGAACTATCATACTCCACCAGCTCGCATCTTTCTTTACGCAATCGTGGTTCAAATCAGATTCCATGCAAAAGTGTACTTCAGAGTATCTCCAACACAATCATGGATTTATTTCCATTTTCCCTTCATCAAATTACTTCCTACATTCATTCTACCTCTTAGGTGAAGTCTTGAGTAACCATCATGGACCAAATTGCTCCGTCACCAGGCTTGGCCTCTTTCCTTTTCCTCAATCTCCCTGTCAATATTCGTCAACACATCTACAAGATGCTTCTATGTACATTTGGAGATCCGCCAGAAAATTTGAAAGATAACGGCTGTACAATTGTCCCCATACGAATCACCAAGCTCCAGCATGATATCTACCCTCAGATACTTCGGACTTGTCGAAAGATCAATCATGAGGCTACAGTTATCATGAGAGAAACAAATCTTTTCATTATGGTGACTGGTGTTATAAGATTGGACGAACCAAGGAATTGCTTCTTCTCAAAATACATTCCAATGGTCAGAATAGAAACAGAGCAGCAAGAAGAAGACTTCCGGAAAGCTTGCGTAATGACTCATGAGATCTGTGGATCAACAAAATCCTCAGGAATTTTACCTGAGGAGCCATACAAATTTATGCTACTTCATCGTCATCTTCCACTGTTGTGTGCAGCTTTGGTTGTCAGTGCAATAGGAACACTTCCCTATTGTGATGAGATGTCAGCAGCTCATATTGTTACTCTTCTCGAAACTTACGACGAAGACATGTCCAAGTCGTCATCTTTGTCTGAGAAGCGACAAGAGAAGCTCATTGCACCTTATCGTTCCGAGTTCAAAGGTTTCTCGGGGTTTCAATTGAAAGGAAACATATCAGATGGGTTGAAGGACGTTGTTCTGTTAGAAATTGCCCAGGCCCCTCAACTAAATTCCGAAGGGACCATTCATGGTTTACAGAGTATGGAAGCAAGAGGAAATGAATTCTTCGCTCTAGGAGATGTTGAAAATGCAAACCAAACCTGGTGTCAAGCTTTAATGACGATTCGACGAATCTTGACTATGATTCAAAGAAAACTGTTGCATGAAATCCATGGACCAGAGTTTATATATCAACTCATGAACATATATTTTGATCTTTCATCGGATCGTCTTCAATACATCATCCACGCAATGCAGATGACCGGAATGCAACAACGAAAGGCTCTGTTCCGTGTTCTATCGCGTACAGTTGACGATCCCTTCGATACGAACAGACATTGCAATCTAGAGGGCTGGGAGCCATCTCAGCACAAGTTGGCAGAGTTTAGATATCGAGAAGCCATCGGTTGCCGATTGGCGGGAGTGTCACGTGCATACGAGGCAATTGAGGAAGCTTTGAAAGCCATGCCTGATTATCCTGAGTTCTTGGAGGAGCAGAAGAGAATCAGAGGGGCGTAGCCTTTAGGATACTGTCGGCTACCAAGACGGTGCTAGTGATCAACTCTATAGAACAGGAAATCATTGAGTTGCAATTTCGGCATGTTAGTTCCATTGGTGCCTTGAGTGTGGTAGCAAAGCCCTTGTGGAAGAAATAGACGATTTCTATTCACCGGCAATGCTTGATATGGTAAGTCACCCTTCTTGATTAGTCCACCAGTGGGGATGCATGGATTGACGGGACACTTTCCAACTTTCGAAATTTTTAACAAATTGGTTCTTCAATTGTTTGATATTAGAATTTATTTTTTGATTGTTTCATCTCTAATAAACAACTGTAATACTTCTTGAAATATACGATTTCATATATCAAGAGATATTCACAAGTCCCTTTTTGCAGTGTCCTATTAGTCTGTACACCCACTGGTGGTTCATTGATTATAATTCCATTTTTCATCATGCTAATAGAGTAACTAAAAGACTTCAAGCTTCTTTGTACAGCAGCTTTAGTCTGCAGATGATCCCGTACCATCTCTGCCGCCCTCTGTATAAAGAACTCTTCCTCACAGAAATTCATATTCTTTCTACATCTGATTCTCTTACACCATCTTCATATCTCAATTTTATCACAGCATCTTTGCATCTCAATTACAGCCGCGTTTCGATAATAAAAGGCAACTCTGCAACCATCTTCCCAAGTCTTTTTGCCATACGAAAAAGGATGACCCAATCTTTGTATCCTTTTCATCATCAGCGACGATCCAGTTTTCAAGCTTGATCATCTCATCTGATATGGAGACATCCACCTTTTTGCCAGTAGTCAAGAACGTCAAGAAGCTTTTGGGATTTCAAGATCTTTCCGGTGAAATTCGCAATACAATTTACGAGCTTCTACTTTATGATTTCAAAGAAGTGTTGGTTCCATGCCAATTTCCTGATCTACTGTCACCTTATCAGGTGGCTATCGCCAGACATCATATTCATCCTCAAATATTGAGAAAATGCCGACAAGTGTACCAGGAGGGCACATATTTGATGCGAAAGAAAAACCTATTCATCAGATTTGAATGTGAGGTCTCACCATACCAGATTACCCTTGCACTTCTAGAGATCGAAGTTCCTTTTCTCATACCCGATCCATCCACTTCAAGGGGCCACCAGTGAGTGCATGGATTAAAAGAGATCACTCAAGAGATTCTTGTCTAAATACCAAGATATCTTATTCATTCCAAGAGCCGAGTCTCGATATCGTAATATAGTAACAGTCGGCTCTCGTAAGCGGCCGACTAATTCCTAATCGGGGAAAGCAAGTGTCTCCGGAAAGCAAGTGTCTTTATTCAATTTTATTAAAACTATATTATATTTGAATATTTCAATTACAACAATCAAAAATTACACATAATAAATTATAAAATATTACTTTTTGTGATACTCAGGGCGATATAGAGTTAGGATTATAGTAAGATTATGTTTCTTTTATGTTTATGGAGGACTCTCAAAATGACTTTCAAAAAGAGGGTGATGAATGTGACGACAACAGGTTCAAGGCATGGTAGAAAAGAATCAATTATCGTAACTAGAGAATAACAAACTATTGTACAAAGAATGAACCTGTAAGAGGCTTTTATAGGCCTGGAGGGGACCAGGAGGGGACCAAGATGAAGCGAGATTTGCTCTGCTAGGTGGGGCAAATGGATGACTAATCTAGGCCTGAGACCGGATCGTCACAATGAAAGATTTAGTTTAAATATTAATGATTCTGATAACGATGATGATAATAATTTAGGTTTTTATTAATAAATGATATATATATAAAATACATCTTTCAATTCTAGTGATCTTAATTAATAATAATACTCTGATTGAATTATATTTCTAATAATGCATCAATATAAAAAATATATAATGTTGAAATATTGAGGTTTTGGCCGGGGACATTTACTTTCCGGGGACACTTGCTTTCCCCGACTGGGAACTAGTCGGCCGCTTACGAGAGCCGACTATTACCAGTGCTACTCACTCTTTCCAAATCCTTAGAAGCTCGCAATTCCCTTCTGACTTGCTTTCTTTCTTTTTTCAATTGCCTCTGATCTTCTGCCTTCTTCTTTCTATTCAAGGCCACTTCGAAAGCAACCTCCTCCTGTGCTCTTCTAGTGTCATCAGCCTTGGTATTCAATTTATAATCCCTTATCTCGAAACCTCCAGTAATGTGTAGCGTTCTCTCGATCTTTATTTCAGAGAAGTACTTGTCTTGAAACTGCTTAATCGCAGATTTCAATGGCAATATCCAGTCTCTGTACTCGTCTGGTAATAACGCATCTACATTTTCATAATCGATTTGGGTTCGTTGAGCGAGTTTCATCCAGTTGCCTTGCTTAACCATGATCGCTATGTCTGTGTGGCAAAGCTTGTTTCTCTCGGTATAAGCTGATATATCCCACAAAATATCGGCCACCGGTACTTTTGGATCTAAAGCGAGCATTGCGAGATGGCTCAACATTGGTGTTGATGGTGGTGCTTGCAACAATGATCTTGCTTTCGCCTTCATCTCCTTCTCCGACTCGATGATCTCATGAATTTCTGACCAGTACTTTGCAGAATACTTTCGATCCCATTGCGCAGACTGCTTGTACGTCAAGCATCTATCCGCAACATAATCACCGTAATTCAGTAATATTCTTTGCACGGCTTGCTTTCGAATTGCCTCTGCCTGCCTACCCTCCATTCTTTTTATCTCCTTCTCAGTCTCCGTATTCTCCGTATTCTCTCTATTCTCTCTATTCTTTATCAATATTTATCAATATTTTAATATATAGAAGGCAATTATGCCATCCCCTCAATCCCCTTACTTCCTTGCTCTCTCACTCCGTCACTCCCTCACTCCCTTGTCCTGTCCCCAAATCTAATCGCCTCGATCCCCGATTCCGATTCCCCATCCTTGCCCTTTTCCCCAATACTCACACTTCTCTCTCTCGTTCTTTCCTCTCTCTCCTTCTCTTCCCTCCTCCTCCCTCCTCTTCCACCCAACATCCACAACCGAAATCCCAAATCCCAAACCCCAAGTCCCAAGCACCAAGTCCTCGCTTCCTCCACCTCACACCACTTCCCCCATCATAATCCATCCCATACCATCATATCCCATCACATCGCATTAAACCTCTAAACACCCAACCCAACACCCATCTAGTCCCTCGTACCCAGTGAACTTAACTCTAATCCCAACCTCAACATTGACACTGATACTTCTACGGATTCTCTATTTGCCGACTTTGCATCTTTTGATTATTTTACATCACTTTATATATCTATATCTTTATAGCTGTACCTATACTTATACTCAGTTTTCCAGTTGTGGTGTGATATAATGCGACATGGATTATCATTTTGATACTTGACGGGCTGTAAAAAGGCGAGGGAGTGGAAGGGTGGGTGGTAGACAGGAGGTAAGTTTTATGTAGCGTGTATGTATTTCCATCGACGTGAATATTATCATGTTATTACGTTCTTGTAATAAGAATCGAGCGATGGTGGACGTTCTCAAGCAAAGTAGTCACAATCACAATATCAGTGAATGCATCTCAGAATCATTAAAAAGTCTTGGTTGAGAACTCGAGAATTTTGAAAATTTGGAGGAATCTGACTGGTACAATATTGTGTAAGTCCTGTTTGTATGTATCATGAGTAATGGGTCCTCGAAACTATTATATAACAGAACAAAGAACAACCTAAGAACAAGTACTCAATACCCCTTTCTCAAATCCTTCATTCGCTAAACGATTCATTCTCCACCGAATTGCTCGCACCATTTCTTCCACCACCAGCAATCAACTCCCTATCCCTCTGCCTCGCCACTTCCCTCGTTCTTTGTCTACCCGATGCCTTCGTTTCAACATCCACACCTTGTTTCTGTCTTTGATTATCTCTATGTCTTCGAACACGTTCTCGAGCCATAGCTTTCTTTCTCTCATCTTTAGCCTGTGCCAAAACTTCTCTCTCGGCTGCTTGTAATCCTTGTTGTCTGTCCTTTTTACGTTGTCGGCATCTGCGTTGTCTTTCCCTGTCCATATATTTTCTTCGTTCGTCCTTGGCTTCTTGAGTGGTTCCTATAGGTGGGATACCAGGTCCTTCCTGTGTTGTATTAGTATTCGCACTTGATTCTAGATCAAAGAGGGGATGCAAATGCGCGGGCAACTTACGGGCTTTGCGGAAGTCTTTCTTCGTTTATTAGAAATACTCGCAGAAGAATCCATTTCGGCCTCTTCAGTTCCAACGGATGACTCTAAAACATCTCTTCCTCTTTTATTGTTGGCGACTGGACGTGTATCGATAGAGGGTTCGGGTACATGTACTTGGTCTGCGACTTTTGGAAGTAATGGTCTCTTGCTGCGATTGGTATGTGGTTTCTCAATTGGGTTGCTGTTGCTATTCGATGCCTCTACCTCTTCTGCCATAATTTCAGCTTCCGATTGGTTGCTTTCTGCGTATACCTTCGGCTTTGAAGGTCTACCTCTTCCTCTTGGTTTACGAGTCGTAGAGTTGTCGACTGAAGGTTCATTCTTTACTAATGGCTCTGCGACTTCTGCGGTTTCCTCTTCTTCCATACTGTTACCTTCTGCTTGTGTCGTGGAAGCGATAGCTTCATCTTGAACCACTGTCTTTGAGTTCTTCGCAGGTCTACCTCTTGCCCTTGTCTTGCGAGTATTTTCGACTGGAACCTCAGTATGCGCCAATGTCTCTACCTTCTCTGCAGATCCTCCCCTCTTATTACGACCATGTCTCGGAGGTGCAACTGCGATTGATTTACCATTTAATGATCTTTTGGTTGCCTTTGGTGCTTCTTCCGCCTCAATGTTGTCTGTGTCCTCCGCCGTGACATCCTCCTGAGCTTCATCTTCTGCTTCATCTTTCGTAATTGATTTGACCGCCCCCTCAAGCTTCTCTTTAATATTACTGATCTTCTTATTCAGCGGGGTATCGAGCACCGACTCATCCTGCTCTGTCGACAGTCCCCCGTTTGCAGATTCTTCTCCCACATTATTGCTATTGCCGTGACGAGTCGGTGTGTCGGGATTCGATTCGATTTCGCGCAGGGATGGTGAATTGTTCAAATTATCATTTTGTTGAGCTGGTCTTGAACTTTGTAGTTTTCCAATGGTATTCGATAGGAACTTCCAGACTCTTGCCGACATTTTTATCGAGTAACTGGTATGATACTATACGTTGTGCTGCAAGAAGGAAAGTGGAAGAGAGAGAAAGAATGAACGAAGAAATTGTGGATGATGTTAAAATAATTTTGGTCACAGTGAGTAAGTGACTAGTTTAGTGCGGCCGCAACCGTACTCGAGAAAAATAGTGGATTATGGCCAGAAGCTTCAACCTTATCATCGCGTTCCAACCAATTAAGCGCGTCACTATGCAATCAATTATACCGTTACCATATTTGAATTGAATGTATTGTCGCGAATACCGCAGACATTAATAATTATGATAATGTTGGCATTGTGGATCTTGATTGAATGCGGGTGGTGTTGAATCAAGTATCTCTTGTACCGTTACTATATTCTCATTCGTTATGGAGAAGTTTTTTTCCAAACTCTTTTTCGTGACGGCAGGGTTGAAGTGACAACAAAACATGACAACGTCACAATCCTGCAAACTACTAATGAACCTTGACTCGAGTAAGAATAGTCGATCGCCAGCTCGCCAATATGCTGATCACGGAAACGTTAGGGCTTTTGGACTCTTCCCCGGAAATTTCTAAACCGGCAATGCAGTTTAAGTTTACACTTGGATCAAGAAGACACGCTTCTTTGATGAAGGGGCGTTTTTTGATGAGTGGAATAGCATGTCGTCGGCGAATTCTATTTGATAATCGAAATTTCGCGAAAACCCGGATATCGTTCCAACAAATGTTTCTGGTTAGTTCAGCTGGGAGTAAAAACGGGACGATATAAAGAAAGGGTCGTGAAGAGGAGTGGTAGTAATTCACAGTCCATAGTCACCACCAGAATCAGATATGCTAGGACTACTTTTCGAAGTGCCGAATCATGCAATGCGCTAAAATCGTAGTAGTAGCCATAATCACTTCTAGCCATCCAAAATCATTCGAAATATGTATTAGAATTTACCTAAAATTAATGTCGAGTACTTCCAGACCCAACCCCATCCAAGGAAGAACTAGTGACTCGTGTTGTATAGTAGTCCTTATCGCCATCATGAAACATCATCACCAAAACACCAGCTATCTTAATATATCCCTCAAACCCCGAATGTACAGAAGACCGTACGCTTATTCACATGCCACTCGCAGCCCATTCCGCACAACGCCATTTTTTCAATTGTAAGAACCATGTTGCTTCCAAATCCACTCATTCAGCACCGTCGATCTCCCTAGCGAATCCATTTTCAGCTCCAAGCTGTCCATCTCGCTCCAGCGAGATACGACTTTCCGGTTCTGAATTACAATAGCCATACATACCGCTACAATTGGAACATATCCGAGCATCCGGGCCACCATGTTCATCAGCATCCCAGGCTGTGAATATATCAGGTCCCCAGCCGTCTCGAGTCGGTCCATAAATTTCCGTTAGCTCATCTTCATCGAGGTCAATATCATAATGTCCAAAGATACCCTCGTATTCATCAAGGTTCTCTTCTGTTCGACGGGAAAGCAAGATTCTGTAGTTTTTTTCAACATTCTCAACAGGTAGTCCACTAGCAACATGAAATCGTACTTCCGAGCCTTCTAATTCCCCGAATGCGGCGGGGAGTTTCTTCCAGACATATTTCTCCATGGCGCCTTCTTCTCTGGATTCCGGTAATGTCTTGGCGTAATACTTGAGTTCTGGTAAGAAGGACTCATCGCGTAAGAATATTTTCAAGTATTCACTTGAAATGGTGCTTATGAAGTGAGGTAAGATGCTGCAACCTCTAATTCCGCCATTTCTCATAAGGTAACCCAGGCATTCATAGGCCAATGACCCATTTTGCTCCAGCGGCTGACCTCTAACATACAAGTTATCAATGATTGGACCTAATGTCTCTCTTGTCATCTTCCTCAAGTCGATTCCCGGTCCAGGAAGATTGTCTGTGAAGTTCACAAGGTCAATCATCATGGAACTTAAATTCTTGAAGGCTATTGTATGCTCCCTTGACCTAGCTTGTTGCCTGCCGTACCAGGGAAGCTGGAGTGCTTCAAGAAAATCAAGTATTTGTTTCCAGCAATAGCTTTGTAGACCTGTCCAACTAAGGTTGATGTTTGGAATTCGCTTTATAGGTTTCACCGCGTACCAACGTCCAATTCGCTGGTCAAAGCCCAGTGTGACAATTTTGTTAGAACCTTGGTCGTCGTAGTATTTGCCAACAATCCGTAACTCTAAATGTTCCAACTGGGCACAGGATCTGGGGTGTGTGCTGACGAACCACTTCAAAGATGAGACTTGAGTGAAGATAAATCTGTTGTCCGCAAACAAAGATCTCTGTCCCTCCTTGTAAAAGAATTTAGATAGTCGCAACAATTGAACAGGAAGCTTTCTTTGCTCAGCATGCTCCATATCAGTGACATTGGACTTCAAAACTTTGACACCAGGGTCAATTGTTGGATGTGCTAGCTGCAAAGCAAAGCGTATAATGCGAAGCTTCACTTCGAGTGGTAGCTCGGGATTCGACCTTGTAGTTGAAGAATCTGGTGCAGTGATCGTGCTCAAATCTTTGTTGGCAGGCCAGGCGATGTTGTGGGTAGCGAGAAGGCTTTTAAGACTGGCGTTTTCTCTCGCAAGTGCAGCGTTGCATTCTTCAAGTGCCTTGTTCTGCCTGCAAAGTTGGCCAATTGCGGCATCTAATGGTCGATGATTGCTGACAACAGATGGAGAATCATCTGCAGGTCCGTCCCATATGGACCTCTAGAAAGTAATCAGTAAGATTGTCTTGATAGAAATAAATGAGTATTCCTTACATCTGGATCATAAACAAATAGATCCATTTTTTTGCCAGATTTGATACAATACAGGTAGTCTGGGTTTCTCTCTGAACTTGTATTTTAAGGAGTTTTTGGTTGTTGCTGACAGAACTCGTGGGGGGAAAAGTCGAAGTATTGATGTTTCAACTTTCAAGAGCTTTTCGAAGTAATATAACAAAAAACTATCAGAGTGTGTTACTGACATTGCACGGACCCATCAACTCATAACCTCCACTACCCGGGCCAATCAAAGATTTCTTCTTGTGTTGCAGCCACAGACATATTGAGGTGAATGATTGTCAAAGGAGTATTCTTTTTGTTTATCGCTAGGATCTGGTGTTCAGCTTCTTTCTCAATCAAAAATACAAGCTAAATCAATCTAAAGGTACGTATCTAAAGGTATCTTTATCTACATAAAATATAGCGACAAGATGTCATGATGATGGATTTCGATGATGAGAAAGGCCTTGCTGATCACTTTATAGTTTATTATATAGCTAAAAATTGACAAGTATCCGCTCCTGGCCTCTGATCGCTCAGTTTTACCTACTTTCACAAGTAGTTTCACCGTTGCACATATTTTGAACAGGTACTGGTTGGAACTCTGGAACAATGGCATTCAAGAGAATTGGGATGCTAGGATACAATCTTTTAGCAATTTGCGTAAAGGTTGAACAGCAACAGCAACCAAATTTGGCGAGCTTCCGACTAAAGAACTGCTATGCAGGGAGTTTGCTCATTGGCATACCACAGCCAACTCACAATTGTATAGATTGATCCTCTCCACTTAGAATTATGTTCATCGAGAAGCATTAGACACAAATGTGTCTTCTTGTTCTGGACCTTCTGCCGCTTATCTTTCAAAAGCGGATTCGACGAGAGAGTACCACACCAACATAACACAAGTGCGGAATCGCGGTATCAAAACAATTGTCATATTTTGGAGCGAGAGCATACAAGGAAAATACTGGAAGAGATAATCAGGACAGAGTTTTGAGTCATGAAACACGCAACTACTTGCAGCGCATGCAATTTTCCCTTCGGTCAGCTTCGACTTAGGGCAGTCCAGATTTCGGAGACTTTGAAAAAGCACAATGACCGAGTGGTCAGTACGCCAAATAAAAAGGAGGAATGGAACTAGTCAAAGAACCACGAAACAGAGATAAACTGAGGAAGTCTTCGAACACAAGGTGTTTAGCAGCTATCATCTAGTACGTTCCACGGGGGAACTGAGGCAGCCTCTCATTTCAATGTCATGATTCTGGAAAAAGCTTCATGGCTTTGTAAATCTCTTTCAACGTCCTCACACTTATTACTAGCTCACGGATATCTTGGTCTGCAACAGTATCTTTGTGAATGCTCACAACTATTTGCATACCCAAATACAGAATCTGATCCTGAGCCGAGCGGCATCAGACTTGGGATCATGAACACTTATAACGACCTTTCAACTGAGAGCTTTCTATACGTTTCATTAATTCTCCCAGCGAAGTTGGACATCGAGCTCTAGAGCAGTAAATAGAGTCAGGGTGTGAGGCAAGTTGCAATCCACAATACTGCAATTGTTAGCGAGGACGTGTTTTGTTGTCCAAATTGAAAAGAGTTGAGGATAAGGATTACTGGGACTCATTGAGATTATATCGCATGGTACCATAGAGATGTTGTAGTGTTGCGCTGTTCAAAATCTCGGAGTGATGCTCGATCAATTGGATGAGATGATGTTGTGTTGTGCAAGGTTGCCGTCACACCGTCTTCGGCAGAATTGACACTTGTATGACTAAGATATGTCTTCCACCAATCATATAGTCATTCTTTTTACGTCTTTATATCACGCTCTTCTCTTTAATCTTGTAAATAATCTCACGCAAACACATCTGTTGGAGAAATGAGAACAAATCTCATTTCAATCCCACGCTCAATCTTTTGAGTCACTTACAATCGTCATCCGCGATTGTGAGATTCCGACTCCAAATCACCGCAAATAGTATTTCTCTTGAGCCTTGCAAGTTTACAAGTAATGTTATACCCTAGCTCAGGCTATTGATAATAAATAACTGACCTTCTGACAGATCGGTGTCCCACCAAGTTTCTCCCATAAGCACTTCCGCAAGTTTCTCTCCTTTCCTCCAACAACTTACAACATGACGAACCTTACACCATGGGAATACATCATGACGAGCCGTCGCTTCACATTGTTTTCGAAACTACCAGTTGAGATGAGAGACAAGATCTGGAGGTTGACTCTCGAGCCACGTATTGTCGAAATTAGACCCAAAAAAGACCAGCACGGTCGATTTTATTCTACTGCTCCGCTACCCACTGCATTGACAGTCTGTAAAGACTCGGAGCAAGCTGTCCTATCTTTATATCCTAAGTTACTTGATGGAGACCTCGATGCTGGAGGAATTCAATTCAACGCCAAGATTGACACCCTATATCTGGATTGGAAACTTCAAGAGCACTTGACGACCTTCTTGCTATCAATTGATTTTCAGGAGGCTGAAAAGATCCAATACTTGGCTATAGATCAGTACATTCGGTGGTCACGCCAGTCCATTGATTTGGACTATGACTGGGAACGAGTCCCCGCAATCTTTCATCCACTGACAATCTTGGACCTTCAAACTAAATTTTTCAGACATTGCTGTCACATTGTCGTGGACCACAATATCTGCAGAATTGACTCTGAAGATCTCGAACAGCTTTGCTCTATAGTGCGACTTATGAAAAAATTGAAGGAGCTCATATTTGTACATGACGACATTATTTGGGATGCAGAGTTGTTGGAAGAAAGTGGAGTACTTCCCCAGCAGGATGAGCTTGCTGGCTTGACACTCTTTAAGCCTGAAGAGGTCTACGATCTGTTCCCAAAACCAGTCAACATGATCCTTTCCGACTATCGCAAGTCTATTGAGTATTATAATGAAGATATGCTAGTTGATAGTCTTCACGACGATCTCAAAACGAAATTTGAGAGTCCAAAGTTCGAGATGCTGGTCCGATATGGATGGAGGTTCCCAGATTCGTTGTCACTCCCTTCACGTCAAACCCGTCTTACTGAATCGGAATAATGGTTGCTATGGTTGAGATTCCACTGGTGTTTTCAAAGGGTAGTTTGGGAAGAGATCAGAAACGTTCTTCAAAAGCCCCAGATATTTGGGGATTTATCATGATCATTAAACTCAGAAATATGTATTCACGTTATGGGGGAGAGGCGATTTGAGATAATGCAGATAGTATCGGGATGAAGGCAAGACAATGTCACTTGGCCAGGTTGCTGCCATAGTTACTTATCAAATTGAGAGATTTAACTTGAGCATACACAGTACCAATACGGCGAAACAAATATAAAACTCAATCCATTTCATCATGCTTTTGATCTAACAACTTTGCCAAGTAACACTTAGGTACATGATATCCTGGCTGATCTAAACGCAGCTTCCCCATATCAAGATGTAGAAGAGAAATTTTTATCGCATTGTACCATAAGCTCATGCGATATCAATGTACTTTCTCTGTTTCCATATTATCCTGATACAAATTGCGCATTGTGTTCTAAAGCTCTCATGCGTGGAAGTGTAGGTGTCAATATATAACCCTTTGTGGCCGAGGGGCCCCCACCAGTATCAAAAAACGCCAAGAACTGTACGATTATGTGATGTTGGTGAGACGTACGACACGACATAAACAATACAAGATTGATATCACCCTTAAACTCCTTCTTTCCAAATCTCTACTCGCCTCTTTCACAATTCAATCCAACCCAACCTAATCTCTATTGGTATCCCCTTCCGATCCTCCAATGTTATCCTCATTCACCATCATTCTTTTCTCACCTTTGAGCAACCTCATTTCCCTTCTCCTCTCTCCCTCATCTCTATCGATCAGTCCTACCATTCCATCCCAACTCTTCGAGCTCCATCTCCAGACCTTTGCAATGGTTCTGGCTACCCATGTTTTGGAAAATCCATTAGCCGGTCTACCGACTTCCCACTCTTCAAGTGTTTTCACACCATCTGATCCTAGTTCGGGTGTAGGGATGTAGAAGATTGTTATTAAGAGACCTAGGAGCATGAATATTGAGAAGCTTTAGAGCATCGTCAGCTGATGAATGTATGGGACAGATAGAGGAAATCGGAATGAAACTCACATCAAAAGAGAATATGGAAGCCAAAGTTGGATACGATTATAGTCGATGTTGTGACCATAGTCTACGTAGGCAAGAAATAATTGGGCGATGACAGAACCTAATTTTCCGAAAGCTGCAGATATGCCATGGGATAGTGCACGATATCGAGTGGGGAATAGTTCTGCTGCAATCTGTACTAGTTATTAGAGAATAGGTCACATTTAGAGAAGTATAAATCAATGAACTTGGAGTCACACTAACTATATAAGTGGTGGTGTTTGGACCTATATTCTAATTAGTACATACTTCGCATGGATGGTGTGGAAGTAATTTACCGAAGTTAAAGAATATCTGACACAGGATATACAAAACGATGGTAGCAGCCGAGCCGCCAATATTATATAAATGATTGAATGATCCCCCAATTATGATAAATAGAACAAATAGAAAGAAGAAACCGATCATCTGAATATTCCGTCGTCCAAGTTTGTCGATAGCCACGAAGGTAATGACACAGCCCGCAATTGCACCAATAGAAACAACCACAAGACTTTGCCATACATCGTCGATAAGGATAGGGTAGATGTACTTTGGCGGAGTTCCTATACCGTGCCAGATTGTGGAGATGATATGGGGGCTATTCATTCCAAGTCCGCTACAAACCAATCAATTAGAGATGTACCAAGATAATTATATTTTGTAAAAATGACCGCGATCTTGTCTCAAGTATAAGAACCGAAATATTCTCCAGCCAGAAGACTTACTAGAAAGGCAAATCTACACAAAACCAACACATAGAGGTAGCAATGAGCGTTCTCAAGTTCCCTTTATACCAAAAGTAATCTTTGAAATCTTCCCATGAAGGCACAGGGGGAGGTTTGTTGTCATTGGCAGTTGCTAAGATCTGATCCTCCAAATGAATATCGTCTAATGTTTCTTCGTTACTTCTTCGCGATTGGGATGAGTTTGGTCGCCCATTACCGTTCATGGTTGATCTACGGAACCGAACTTGCGGCGGTATTTCGATGGAAGTAGTAGAAGCAACTGCTGATTCAACCCCCGATGGAAGATATCTGCTTAGCTCCGATGCTGCCTTTTTACTATTTCTACCCACGTCAGCTGTATATCTTGGTGATTCTATAATTGTAAGTCGGAACCAGAGAGCAATGACTGCTGGAATCACCCCCACACCGACAATCCATCGCCATATAGAATCCATTGTTTTGAGACATTCGCCAGCACAATTCTCCGGCGTAGCATTTGCTGGGATTCCATTTCTCTGACTGGCCGCTGCAATCAAAGACACTAAAGTTGCGGCCAATTGACCCAGAGGTTGGCACATAAAGACTGCGGTCATCATTCTCCCTCTAAGTTTATGCGGAGCGAACCTATGGTCATAGTTAGCGGGGCGAGGTCATGATATTAAAAGATTTTACATACTCTGCAGTGATAACACTACTAAGTGGATAATCCGATCCAATACCAATTCCCAAAACAAAACGCCATACCAACAGCCATACAATGATGGACATTGAGCCTTCGATACCACTAGATGACATAACTACACCTAATGTTGCGAAGATAGTTATCATCAGCTCCAGCCCATACATCTTCCGTCTTCCATATAGATCAGCACCAAGACCGAACCCTATTTGACCGATGATAGATCCACCCAATGTAGCAACACTGAGAGCAATCTCGTAGTTGTGAGGCATTACTCCCTTGTTAACAGGATCTCCATAGTAAATAATTCCTAACATGGGAATCACCATGTTAATTGCGAATATTGAGTATGCATCGGTAAAAAATCCCACTCCGGCAACGACCACTACCCAAAAACTTTCTGAAAAATCAGATCCTTCAAGACGTTCAAAGATATACTTTCTGCGGTCTGATTCCTAGCGAAAGAATTAGCTATTGGAAAAAATACAAAGATGAGGCAAAATTCACATCGATGTGATCAAAGTCATCATCTGCGTACGGGTTCAGAAACAACTTTAACCATCTCAACCCCCAAGGCGGCATTATTTGGTATATGAAAAACTTGGTAGTCGTCCGTTTTTAACCTGTTCAAGAAGTCTGGCAATTGATATTTCTCAAAAGCTTTGAAGTTTGAGCGAATCGTAGATAACAGAATCTCACAATGATACATGCTTCACAATCGGGATGATGGGAGTATGAAATAGTGAGAGAAACAAGATCAAAATGAGGTATATCTGTAAAGACGAGGCTGTAGATGAGGCATCTCTACCAGGCACACAGAGACAAGCATACACACATGGTCTACCTGCGGCTTGAGGGCGTATATCTGTGGCTGATTCTGGAACAAAGAGGCTGCGGTAATGTGCCAAGGTGTGAATGGCGTTCAATATCGAAAACTCTCGGAAAACATGCCTTGAATATGTGAAATGATCACGAGGATGTGTAATACGAGATAAGATCAAATGGAAAAGCTAGCAGTAAGAATGCGGCATCTCATCTTGGACTCGTCGCCGCACGGTGCCGAGAGGCGAGGCAATCCATAAGCGAATCTCATAATCCAAGACAAGATTTTTGCCTGTTGCTTCGTTGTAATCAAGTATCTTATCTTGATTCTGGTCGTTTGGAAATGCAATTGCAGGAGACGTTACGAAATTTATTGAATCTCAAAGGTTACCTAGGCTAAGTACGTGAAGTTGAGATGAATGTGGCCAAGTGAGAGAAATCGAGGGATAAGCAGGGGCCACATGTGCAAGGATTCCCACGTGGGTTCATTGATTCGTTTTTAACGACCACCACATAACCTTCTCCCCTCAGAGAATCTCCATTACCACTTTACCATCAGTTTACAACCCCCAATTGTCTGAAAATAGTCACAGATCAATATTGCTGCTCCACAAGCCATGGCAACAGGGCTGAGTATCAATCGTGGAAACGTAGGAGAATGTCCAAAGTTCATCTTACTTTTGTCTTGTTTCTCTACCTGGGCGTAGATTTATTCGGAAAACATCATCCCGTCTCACAAGAGCTTGCATCATTCTATCAAATCGCCCTGTCGATCGATGTCCTATGGATCAAGGTGTGCTGAAGGCGTTGGAGTCACACACCATTTCTTAAACTACCCCCCTGGGATGCGGTTATGGCTTGTCCTGGGGACTCCAGAAACGTTTTCATAACTTTTATTAACTCTAACGGTTTATCATCTCAAATGATTTTCGCTTGTCTTTGAAACATTTCATTCTTCTTTCCTTTGAGATCGCTCGCATATTGAACCCTGAACTATCAAGCGTATCGGGAATTGCATAATGAGTGGATTTGGGTGGTCGGCAGGCGACATCGTCGCCGGCCTAAAATTGGTGTGGGATGTATGGAAAGCCGTCTCTGATGGACCCATGAGTGCCAAAGTCGAAGCAAAGCAATTCTTTGAGGATTTTTATCTGATTATGCAATGCTTAGAAGATTTGGACCGCCGAGATGGAAGTTTAGCAGAAAGTTCTTGCTTGGCAGCTGCTCCGTCACAACTCCAACAGCAGTGTGTCAAGTTTCTTTCGAGACATATGCGATTGATAAGTGCCGCCAATCCTCAGACTGCAATCACAAAGCAAGGAGTACCCATGTGGTTAAGGAAGGCTGCTTTTTCAAAGGATCAAATCAAAACTCTGTGTTTGCAGATTTCCTGGCCCTTTGAGAGAGATCAAGTTTTGCAACTTCGTACCAAGATGGAGTTATACCTCAGTCTAGCTACTTACAAAATATCTGCTTTAAACCACTCAGTAGCCCAAGACACGAATAACATCGTGCGAGAGATAAGGTTCATCATATCATCAAACAATACTGTCAGAAGCTAACCATTCTATACAGCACTTCCCATCAAGAATTACTTACGTCCAATCTTAAGCTGGTCTCGTCTCATCTTGAGTTGGTATCACTCATTACTCAAAACTTGAAAAGGGTAACACACCCTCTCGAGTCGAACTCTGAGATGAAACAAATTGATTATCCTATGCTTCGCCAACTCGAACAAGCATTAGCACCCCCAAAACCCCTTAAAGCAGTCGAATACCTCCACGACTTACAGCATCCTTGGCAGGATCAACACGGTGAGGACCCACCGAGCTCGATCACGCGATCAACCATATCTGGCCAATTGAGTCTACAAGATGATGGGATTGAGAGACGCTACGTTCTATCACAGAGATTGGAGAACTTGGCAATGAGGCGTGTCGAAACAGTCAATTCTATGTCTACTACACAGTCAAGAGGGACAGAAAGATCAGTCGATCCACTCATTTCACGATTACAAGATATGAGAGGACAAATATTTGATGCAGTGGGAATTAATCCTATGCAGTCCAATATACCGGCTCATAAAGACCACTCATTATCAAGATTCGAACCTGAAAACGCATTGCTTTACGAGCTTGAGGCATGGAACCAACTGGAAACCCGGATTCAACGTGAAATATTGCACCCTGCCCGTGTCAGATCTCAAGTCCCATGGAATAGTACGGAATCAACTGGAGAAGAATTTTCTGTTTCGCAAGCATCACCTCGAAGTAGTGGGGGCTCATTTCGTGAAATCGCTGGCTCTACTACTGGCAGTCCTTTGGGTACATCTCCAATTAATCGATTTCTTGGTATTCCTCATAGCAATTCCATCAATACCTACGGTTATTCCCCATCTCCGCATGACTCTGATGGGTCATCGGGACACAACAGAGCTCTGTCTACCACTTCAATCTCACCGACTCCCTCGATGCGTGTTGATCCATCAATTGCAGTTTATTTGTAAGTCTCAATGCCATCCTGACATCCATCCACTGACTTTGCATCAGGAGATATCCTAAACATGCTTTCAATGGACTTATACAATCTATCGTTCGATCAGACAATGCGGAAGTCACAATCATAAATATCATCAGTGAGGACGGTTGCACTGAAGCTCGCCATTTAGTCGACCCTGCTACACCCTCAACATCACAAAGCTCGATGATACCCTTCATCGACAATCGCCACGTTCACACAGATGATGCTCATAGATACCTTGTTCAAATGAAAGGCTCTCACCGGCTCAAAGTCACCAAGTCCGATGAAATTCAAGGACAGAAGATTTCGTATCATAGTTACGCACCAACTTATACATTCCACAATAGAAAAGGTAGATACCTCTTATAATCAATAAACAAGACCAAGTTTTTACTAAAGTAATATCAGATTTCCTGGAGTTCCACCGCCTCATTCTTCTCAAAGAAGTCAGGCACTACTTTGATATTCAATGGATCAAGTCTATAAAAGATAAGGAGTGCCAATGTCGTCTATCTACAATTCGAATTCTTTGTGACGCTACATCCAGGATTCGCTATATTCTTTACTTCCGCAAATTTTCGGATCGCAAGTCCGGTTTTGAGGAGTGGCCTGGTAGATATATTTTCTCGGAATCTTTCTTCATCCCTGAACACATTCTAACACGTGGTGCGCAGTCTCAATATTCAAAGAACCGAAGGAACCAAAAACCAAAGTCATAACACTAGAGAGTCTTAATGATAGGCCCTTGTATGAAGCTCGCAAACAGGCGACCAGGCAATCGAGGAACAATACTCAAGGTAGTATTACCACTATCGGCTCCCAGGAATCCACGAACGGGGCGTACGAGAGACTTCAGGATCGATCCGCAATTATCTCTGGAAAGAGTAATATCAAAGGGCTCATTATCGAATTCCATGATGTCAAAGGTTTGTATTCTCTGCAACTTCATGGTCAACTTTGATTTTCCTCAAAATAGCAGGCCGCAGATCTACAAATAGGCACATGTCTTCTTAATCCTCAATCTACACGCTTACCTTCATGCTTTCAACTCATCTATTATCTCCCTAACTAACATCTCCCTCCATCAGATTGCCACACCTTCTGGCAAGAATTCACGACCAAAGAGTCAATCTTCGACAGCATACCAATTGGTACATCGGAACTCGAGATTGGCGATCCGAGGTATAATTTCGCAGAGTTGGCTTCTTGATTGGTTTTACTGGATCAAAGAGGTTGAGAAAGACGACAGAGATAGAGATGCAAAAGAGTATATCGCCATTCGCGTTTGAAAGTTGGATCAGAAAAGAGGGGGAGGTGCGGAGAAGGAGGACCAATGATTGGATGTGTGTATGGTGCGGTTTGTATTTTATGTGTATGATATGATGATAAAATGATGTATTTGTAATAGTGTTCTGGTAAGGGGAGGGAAGGCAGAAACCCCATGGTGCAGCATTGAAAGACTACAAGAATGCAATGTGGGAATACTTGTGATGGCTTCGGTGTTTGGGATTTGACGATATGGCTTAAAGCCTCGGCGGAATGAGATGCTCTTATATATGTACACATATATTCGATGCTGGAAATTAAGGGATTAGAAATGCAATTGGGAAGTAGGAGTTATGAACAAGGAAGATAATCTTAATAATGAATACAGTAATGATAGTACTGATACTTGAAGAGAAATCAATATATAATCAGAAAGAAAAGACATTGAAAAACCACATCTTAGGACTGGAATTAGAACCAGAAATCAATCATCAGAAGCAGAAATGAAACTCAATTCATCAGTCGCATAACCATATGTACCTCGACGAATCAACTCCCTTCTCATCCCAACGATACTCAAATCCGTATCGCTAGATCTTGTCACTTTTCTCTCTAGCTGGCTATCTCCGCTTCCACTTAAGATTAAGATCAAGTCCATCTCGTACTCTCATCGAACTAACAGTACCACTCAACCTCAACCTCACCCTATCTCATCATCATCCTACTACCTAAAAGACTCCCCGCATCCCCTCTTCCCCCCTTTCCCCCAAACAAGCTATCACCTCGATGCAACTCCTCTAGCTCGCGGCCAGTATCCAGTATTCTGATCCCATCATCCCACCATCCAAATCTCTCCAGCTCATCTCAACACCTCTCCCTGACCCTAACTCTATACCTTACCTCCCCCCACCTCCCCCTCTCTCTTTCACTCCCAAGCCCCAAGTCCCACATTCCAAGAATTCCAGATTTCAAAACTGAACCTTCCTCCCCCTTCTCCACTCTCACAGCTCTGGATTTCTCTTACATCTAGAAGAAACCAACAACAACCACAATAACCAATCAAACAATCCCCTCCACATCACCTCACATCCCGTCATCCCAACCCAAAGTAGCAACTCCCGAGACTCCACATAAAAACAATTCATGACTTCAAAATCCCTGTCACGAAAAACTATCTCTCTCTCTCTCACCCCCCTCTCATTCTCTCATACACACACACACACCCAATCTCACCAGTGAACTATCCAGGCAATGAAAACAACAATATACCACCTCCCACCTCCCACCTCCCACCACCTAACCATCATCCCCACCCCGCAAAAGAAATCAACCAATCCCAAACTCAAGACCCAAGAAAACAATAGACCATAATCCCACCCGAAACTTCACACAACAACTCCAGCGTATGTAACTTGAGAAGAAAAATAAACATATCCCAGCTGACCAGAAAGGAAAGAGAGGAACGGAAACGGAAAAGGAATTAAAGCGGGAGATATCTCAAGATCCAAGACAATACACCAAAACACCATCTAACATGTATATATTACCACTTGAGAAAACTCAATTACCCACTCAACTTAACCGAGAAGCGAGATACGATACAAATAATCACGATTGACCAAGATCAAGATCAAAATCATGGAAAAAGGCACAAATCTTACCTTACATTTCACCAAGCTAACAGAAAGCCTGCTACTGGTCTGAATAATCTCCTAATCCCCAATCTCACAATCCCCACATAAGAAAAGCTCAAGAAGTTTCTAGTCCAACTCACAGTACCCCCTCTCCCCTCCCCTTTCACCACTTCCCCTTACCTCTCGGTAGCAGAACCGAGACATCACACTCCCAAAATCCCTACCTAAAGACAATACAACAATCCATAGATGTGTACATTCCCCTTGATTCCACAAAACCAATTCGCATCCATCTTATCCCCAAAAGACCGATCAATCAACAACTTAACACACTTCCAAACACCATAATCCTCAACGAAAAGAGTACACAGATTCGATAAATTGCAAGACTAACCACGAATTTCTGGCGTCGATAGTAGAAATCGTACATTCGTCTATGCGAATTGTAATCGCCATAGAATTATTGACGCAACACGCGAGAGTACGTACCAACTCTACCAGTTCTATCAATCAATCAAACTCTTTCCAGCCCCCTTATGATAACATCCCCTGATTCCGCAGCAGAATCGCAAGCCAGACAAGTCCCTTCAGCTAAAGTAGATATCAATAACCAGGATAGTGTCAAGAAAAGCTAGCGCAAAACTCTCTTATCCTACAATCATTAATGCGGGAATAGTGATACTAATATAGCCATAACAGGGCTCAAATTCTCAGCAGTTTGAACTCATCGTTCCACTGTGAAAAGCCTTGTTGAAATATAGCAGATAGGCCGGATACCTACCTGGGTATGTTTTTCTGAAGCAACAGGCGGTGCTTTTTCGACAGTAACGATATCTTGATACTATGTGTGAGTACAGTAAGTGAGCGAGCGTACGAACAAAGAAATGGCTTCTTCAGAGCTGTTCGCGAAAATAGTAGCATAGTGTCTTATGGGTTGCGTTGGCCTTGGAGAACAAGATTGGCTGCGTAATTAAGCAGAATTTTGTAGAGCATAGTAAAACTTTAGTCCAGGTCTCCTGATCGGCATGTTTAATAATTGAGAAAGAATCTCGTTTGAGAATTTGCGGATAGGCTTGCTTAATTGGTAGACCATAATAAGGGTTGAGAGTGCTTGGTTTGATGAATGCAAAAATGGCTGGAACAAGTTAGGAATTGTTGATAAATCTGTCACAAGAATGATATCGTTTATTATTTATGTGACTGATATTCGCTGCGGTTTGTAAAAGGCTTGATCGAAAAGACGAAGCAATAATCTTGGAGCACGAGTGTCGAGTGATCTCCAACCCCTACACCCATATGGAAGAAGTTATCAAGGGAAGGTTATGTAATGAGAATGTCATTGCCAAATTTCTAAATAAAACGCTCGTCTAGTCATCAAACATATTTAAAAACAATCATATGTAGGATTCCGTGAAGGGAAGCCAGAAAATCCAACATTCAGATAAGAAACAGGCAAGCCAAGGTCTGCCAGAGAATTTATTGACAACCTTCAACAGCTTGGGTGGCTTTTGACAGTATCGAACATGCAGAAATTTTCATGCGAGTCAAATGAGTCTCATGATTCCCACTCGGGCAACAAATGAAGTAGCTAAACCTAGTACAACGAAACACGATGATGTCGGGAGAGAGAATAATCGAGGTTGTGCGCTGATGAAGTGGTGTAAGCAGAGAATTTCTACGGCCCGCAGACCTCTTTGATCATAATTTTTGTAAAAGATGAAAACGAATGGTAAAAGAAATCGTTCAATGCCAAAATTGAAGTTGCGAAATTCAATCCACATAGTCGACTTGACCTTCCTACCCCTTCATCGAGGCTTAGCCTTGACCCAATTTGGTATGGTGAGCACGGATTCCACCAACCAATTAAAGTTCAAATGACAGGCTGTTTCGAAAGAACATCCCGATGTTGTTGGAATGCATATTGACACTGAAAGTTTAAAGGGAAAGTATAAACACGCCTTATGTCAACGACTACCCTTGGAAAGGGAAACAAATGATAAATGATTCTTTTCGTAAAGTTCCAGTAGTCAATGCACCGAAAAGACGTTTATCCTCCGTTTGTGCCTATCCTTGTATGTATAACCATGCGATTCGGAAGTTATGTTTTTGGGGGGATTGCGATCTACATTGAAGGGCGAAACACGTCAGTAACTATTGATCGAGGTTTGAAATGAGGGTAAATCTTGTAAACATACCTCGTCGTCCTCTTGACTGTAACCTCCTTTTCAACTCGCTTCCCATCTTCTCCACCAAGTAGATATTTTTGGATACTTACAGATGCGGCTATCATGAAGCTTCTCCAAAGAGCTTTGGAATGATTCCACTTTTTGTTTGTTGGTGAACCAATTGAGGAAACACAGAAATTGATAGTGATAGTGATGCTAAGAGGAACGGCACTAGGAAGCTGACTAAAGTGAGACACTTTGCCCAATATGGCCTAGTGGCTACCAAGTCAGGACAAGACGGATATCTGGGATTATCAGGGACCGATGGTCACGTGTAGATACTAGACCCAAGAAATCCTGCGCCGGCAGTGGAGACTTTTGGTTACATTGGGGGGTCGCACAGAGCACAAATGAGGAAGCTTGAGCAAGCTTGGGGGAATGATAATTCGTGGGGAGAGCAACACATTTCGATGATTGTGATGGAGGAGGAGAGATGGAGGAGGGGAGATGGAAGAAGAAGGGGACAGTTGAGAAGCGAAGGCAGAGATCGGAAAGGGGAGAAGAAGCAATTGTTGAATGTAGATTCATTCATGTTGAGGTATCCAGATCCAAAATAGGAGTAGATTGTAGCAAATCAATACACGACATGAAGTACTTGTACTTGCTAGATTATTGGAGGATCACCCAATGAGATACTGTTGCAGACTCGCCCTCTGTCGTGATGTTGACATCTTTACTTATATCTTTATTTATATCTTCATTTATATCTTCATTTATACCCCTGAATCCGCCAGGTAAGTTGATCGACCATACATGATTTTACGCACCGAGATACCATACCCGATGCCATACCCGATACCACACACGATACCACACACTTGATCAATTCACAATTTCCATTATCATATACACGTGAAATGACCAGTTTCCCCTTACCCCCCTACACCCCTACACCCCTACTCCCCTACTCCCCTACTCCCCTACTCCCCCAAGAAGAAGCGCGTGTTAATCTTAATAACAAAGCTTTTTTTGCCTTGACCCTTTTACTTGGGTAGTCGATTGATCCCAAGCCCACAAAACCCCAGCGCCCCAAAAAAATAACCCCTTTTGCTATCGAGTGACTTTACCTGTCCAGTACAGCAAGCACGAGAAAACAAGAATAAGCCAGTAATCAACGGCCAGACAGCCACCAGACCCAAGCCAGCATTCAAACGCCAACCGCAAGGAATCATTGTACTGTACCGACTGGACTAGTGACCTCGTAGCAGAGTAGTACCATTTACCGGTGCGCCCTTGACAACCTTATTCACCTACACACAACTTTTTTTCGCCTTCTCCATCTACATTACATTACATTTTGCATTCACTCACTACACACCACACACCACACACCACACACTACAATCGACAATCGTTTACACTCCCAACTTTTTCTTCTATTTTCTTCAATCTTCCATTTACTTGACTCGTCGCTATCGTAACTTTCAACACTTCACTTCCCGAGTAAACACAATTACTTGGCCAATTTTATCTATCCATATCTTGATCCGCAATAAAAGACCACGCGAACCAATACGTGTTGAGGATCAAAGAATTAATATCTGGTACGTGCTATTATTCGTATTCCTGCATGATTTGGACATCATCCCATCGAATCAAACCCTCGATCCTTCAAAATACCTTCAAAAGTTACCTTGTGGGATTTCCGAGAGTTGTCCATTGATTTTGATCTCTTCCATCTCAACTACCTTGTCTGCGACCATCTTAGGGTTCATAGAAGCTGATTTCCCCCATCTTGTTGTGCCAACAGAGTTTACAACCTCCCACCTTCTTTCTTCACGAAAACAACCACCTTCGATCCTTCTACATCAATCATAACAATGGGTAAGCAATTTATTTCATTTTTGAGGCAGTCAATATTCTGGGGAGAAATGGCATCATCAGATTGTCAACAACTCCATCGACGATTGGTAGGATCTCAATCCTGCGAATTCGCACTTCACCATCTATCACCCCGACAATTATTTCGAACACACAATTGTTGCAACTCCAGAGCTTCAAATCTCGAGTCTGATAACTTGGCACATTTCGAAATCCAATTCATCGAGTTGGGAAGCCATCTGTAATCCGCCACAAGATGTTTCATCATCAAGATATGCCAGCCATGAAGCCAAATGCAAGTGGTCACTGGAATCTTATCATCTCCAAGAAATCTTCTGCTCCACCCCCTGGATCCCAAACTGAAGATAAGGAATGGTCTGTAATTCGATCAGAGAGCCTGTCGAAAGGTACCTCATTGCCTAAGCAATCGTTAGATAGTATCGAGCAGCGTCAATATCCTGGAAGCTTGCATCGCCATCAGCGAGGAGCAGAACGTGTTCGCGCTCAATTTAGAAGCATGCTGGATGTGGAAGAAGCTCCGAGTTTGGAACAAATTTCCATGGACCACCATGAGTCAATGGAGTCATGGGTCGTAGAGAAGCTACAACAGGCTTCTAAAAACTATAGTACTACTTCAAATGACTGGGCTGACATTTTACCTCTCTATACAGCTACTAACGGAGCCCCAATGGCCCCTACCCGATCCTCTCCAATTCCCAATGGAGCACCATCATCCCCATTAGAAATTCCAATGACCGTCAGCTCAACAGATCCAAAGATCGCAGCTCAACAAGCAAGCGATATGAAGAACATTGTTCGAAGAAAGTTGACCGGATATGTTGGATTTGCAAATTTACCAAATCAATGGCACCGCAAGAGTGTCAGAAAGGGTTTCAACTTCAATGTTATGGTTGTTGGTATGTGTGCAGCTTTCATGAATCAATATTTGATATATGCTAACTCCTGAATAGGTGAGTCTGGACTCGGAAAGTCGACTTTGGTCAACACTCTTTTCAACACTTCCTTATATCCACCAAGAGAACGCAAGGGACCTTCCCTCGATATTATCCCAAAAACCGTTTCTATCCAATCTATTAGCGCTGATATTGAGGAGAATGGTGTTCGTTTACGTTTGACTGTCGTTGATACCCCAGGTTTCGGTGATTTCGTCAACAATGATGAGTCTTGGAGACCAATTGTTGATAACATTGAACAACGCTTCGATGCTTATTTGGATGCTGAGAACAAGGTCAACAGAATGAACATTGTTGATAACCGTGTTCATGCTTGTGTATACTTCATTCAGCCAACTGGCCATGCGTTGAAGCCTTTGGACATTGAAGTTATGCGTAGACTTCATACCAAGGTCAACTTGATCCCAGTTATTGCTAAGGCTGATACATTGACTGATGAAGAAATTGTCGCCTTCAAGTTCAGAGTAAGGGTTTCGATTGCATATCTGAAAACTCACGCTAATCATGCTCTAGATCCTTGCTGACATCAAGCACCACGATATCCAAATCTTCGAGGGCCCACATTACGAAAAAGATGACGAGGAGACAATTGCTGAGAACAAGGAGATTATGGACAAAGTACCTTTCGCAGTTGTTGGTGCCAATTCCGAGATTACAAATAGCGAGGGACGTAAAGTTCGCGGACGTAAATACCCATGGGGTACCATTGAAGTTGACAATGAGGAGCATTGCGATTTCGTCAAGCTCAGACAAATGCTTATCCGAACCCACATGGAGGAGCTTAAGGAGCATACCAACAATGCTTTGTACGAGAACTACAGATCGGAGAAGCTTACTGCTATGGGTGTTACTCAAGATCCAAATGTCTTCAAGGAGGTCAACCCAGCTGTCAAGCAAGAAGAAGAGCGTCAATTGCACGAGCAAAAGCTTGCCAAGATGGAGGCCGAGATGAAGATGGTTTTCCAACAAAAGGTCGCAGAGAAGGAGAGCAAGCTGAAGCAAAGCGAAGAAGAGTTGTACGCACGACATCGCGAGATGAAGGAACAACTCGAGCGTCAACGTCAAGAATTGGAGGAGAAGAAATCCAGAGTCGAGAGCGGAAGACCAATAGAGAAGGAAGGCAAGAGGAAGGGATTTTCACTCCGTTAAGGGGTGAACTACTTTCAATAACCAGGACCTGCCTTTTAATGATGGTACCGACACGACACAACCGATACTTTACTTTTCAATTCATGTCTCTTTAATCATTGATCCTTAATATTTGGCAGTTGAAGAAGCGAGCGATGGGGTGAAGGGTGATATTTCGGGCGCGGCATTGCTTCTGCGAGGCAAAGGTCATAAATGCCATAATGGAGGTCTTGCATTCAAGAATGAGTGGTATTTCGAGGAGTTTTTTTTTTGCACATGAGAATGACCGAAAGGGAAGAGGATATAAATGCAAGACACAAGACGAAAGACCATCATGCTTACAGAGAGATTGGTTCCTACTATAAGTTTCTTATTTTCATATGGCTTCAGATAAAAGTCTACCCGCGTTTCTTCATCCAAAAAAACCTTCTGGGGGTGGATCAATACTCTGTATTTATTACGATAGCTCGAGAGACTTCTTTAGTTGTTTTTTTCCTTTTTTATTATTTTGACTTTACTTTGATCTGTTCTTTTTTGCGCGTGGTTTTCTTTTTCTTTTTTTTTTTATCTTGAACTTAGTTGAGTAGGGCAAGGGAAGGCCTGATCTCATTTAAGTACGTACGTAACTACCTACCTACCTACCTAACTTTTGCTTTGTAATGGAATGGAATGGAATGAATAATCAAAATGAAGATGAATTGAATTGAGGTGTGTTGTGTGTGATGTATGTGTGATGACGTTTGTATTGTGCATGGTGAGGTTTGTGGGTTGAATTGAAGTTTGAGGTTTGAGATTAGAGATGTGTTGTGTGGTGTGTGGTGTGAAAAGGGGGGTATGATTGATGACTAACTCTAGAAGCTGAAGGGATGAAATGACTAAAGGTAGATAGATAGATAAATCGATGGGGTGAAGTAAAGTGTAGATTTGAGTTCAAGTGCTGCTTGGTATTTGATATATAGACGGTTGGATTGGATTGGATTGGATTGGATTGGATTTGTGGATTTTGTTGGTGGGATTGTTGATGGGGAGGGAGGGAGTGAGTGAGTAGGTATGGTATGGTATGGTATGAATTGATTTGGTGTTGTGATGTTGTGATGTTGTGATGTTGTGATGTTGTGGTGTTGTGGGATGTGATGTTGATGTTGGAAGATGGGAATTTGGATTTGGGTTAGTTGGATTAGTTGGATTGAATTTGGGTGGAGGGGGTGGGAATGGAGGGAATGGGAATGGAGGGGGTGGTGAAGTTGGTAGCTGAGGCAGCGGTGTGCTGGAGAAGAGGAGGTACTTGTATGGGAGGGAGGGAGAGGTGAGGTGTGGTGGTGATGTGATGCGGTGAGATATGGAGGGATGGTTGATGGAGATTGAGCCTCCGTATTTGCTTAGCTCAGTTGGGATGTTGTAAGGTTGGGAACAGGATGAATGGAGATGTGGATGAGGGTGAGGTTGGTTTGGATGTAGAGATGTTGATGATTAGGGATTTAAGGGGGTGATTATACTTTTGGTGGGTAGTAGTCATGGTTTATGGACTGGGGCGTCTGATTTGGCGAATGAGGGAGTGTGGATTGGATTGTGTTATTAGCTGGCAGAAGTAAGTTGCGAGAGAGTGAGAGAGGAAGAGGAGAGAGAGGAAGTTCAGTGGTGCCAAAGCGGTGTTTGTATGTGATAAGGCGAGTCAGAAGGTTTAGAAGATGTTAGTTTGGATGCTAATGCTAATGCTAATGCTAATGCTAATCCTCTTTATCACCGTAGTCTAAATCACTGGTATAGAGATAGAAAAGGTAGCTAGGAGAAGGTTTGAGAGAATTGTCAGTTTGAGGATTCCTTCAGAGTTTGGGGGTGTAAAGTATGCTGATAGCGGAAAAGAAATATGGTGACGTTGAGGTCCAGGGTAAGGTTGAGATTGAGATTGAGATTGAATTTAGAATCGAGAATGAGATGTTAATTTGTGAGACCCGAGTCCTGATTGGAGAGGTAGAGTTCAAGTCAATGTTAGAGCGAGGTGGCTAAAAGATTCAGTATTTGCGTTGAGGAGGTATGCATCAAGTGAGAATGAATGAGGATCTTGAAAGCAGCGGTGGTGTGTAAAGAGGGTTACCCAGCTATGGGTAGATGAAGTAAAATGCATGGTTTGAGAAATTGATCGGTTTAAGGAGTGTGGACGTTTGGACCAATTTGTCACTTTTCTAGACGTGCAACAAAAGGTTATGTTGAGATGGTCTGCACGTGAGTACACGTGGTTTGAGGTTTTGATAGGAAGGTGTGAAAATTGAGGGGGGTAACCGGGTGGGGGTGATGATAGGTGATTGGGAAAATGGTGGGGAAATGAGAAGGTCCAAATATCTAGGATAGGGGAAGGGCATTTCAGAAACTGTGCGATGCGACGTGCAGCAAAGTTGGTTCTTGTGGTTTTTGTTTATTGTATTTGTGTCTGGATGTTGTGAAGACTTTGTATCGTGTGATGTAAGTAGTTTGGGGTAAGTTATGGGTAGGAGGAAGTTCATGAGACAGAGAAGAAATGTACTGGAGATTGAGATTCTCAGTCTGTCTACCTAAATTTGATGTGTAGAGGAGAAATGCTAATGATAGTCGAATCCAGAGATTGCCTACCTAGTTGAGTTCGACGTACGAGGTAGGTTGATAGGGGACGCAAATGGTGATCGAATCCAAAGATTGTCTGTCTAGATAAGTTTGATGTAGGCCAAGAAGAATCTCACACAGACTGATGAGCATGTACGAGGGACGGGCTCGAATCGAACATTTGTGGGTTCATCTTCATACATACACATCATGTAGGTATTGATATTGTGGTAAGGTTCGATGCACTGGGAGAGGGACATGAACATCAAGAAGCACAGCAAAGTTCACGCATTGTTCATCACTCATTTGGACCTGCAAACTAGATTATTGGTATTTCATTGCTCTAGAAGTAGTTCCTTTCCAGGAAGCCTTCATTCTCCTAGATGTAGCACATGCTGATATATGCCTGAAAACAATTGCAAAAATGAACCCTCATACAATGATCAGATATCCCTGTTTCCGTATCCCTTGCTCCCATTATCCCATTATCCCGCCAACCATGTCAACCGCATCATAGCTCCATCCCTCGATTATATGCTTTTTCAATTGAAACACTCGGAGATAAAAGAGCAAGCAAGGATTATTTGGGGGCACTTTTCTCTACTGCCGTGGTGGTGGTAAACACAACTTGGAGCATCCCGGGGGTCAGAAAACTTTCCATGTGGAGGTCGAATCTTGCCACCTCCAAGCAAGTGAAGTAGCTCAACAAGGATTTCTCTCTTGTTGTTAGAAAGGTCACAGTTCAACGCTGCACTTTTTTCCTTCAATTTTCCTGCAGCATCGATTTCTTGGATGATGAAAGCAATCAAATCAACCAAGAAGACACGGATCTTTGAATCTTGCGATACTCGCTCGTGAAACCGGCGAACATGGACTATATCCAGTGGTGAACGATCCTTTTTCAATGACTGCATGAATAATTCGAGGAAGTCATCTTGAAATTCATCGAGTGAGTATCTGTCGGCAAATAAAAGGATCTCCATGAAGAAATCTATCATATTAAGACTCTTCTGACGTGGAGAGACTTCTTCCTCGAACGTGTCATCAGATTGCATTGTTCTAATGCCGCGATCGTAAGTCCACTCGACAAATACCCCCAAAGCATCGTTATCGAAGTCGGGCAGGATTGCTGCGGGAAATGCATTGCAATCCTTCAATGAACCCTTGCCAAATACCTTGTCAAATAGCGGTCTCGATCTTCGAAGAACCAATTCCTTTCTGATCAAAAAATATGCTTCGCCCTTTGTCTGAATTGCATAATGGCCCGATAGAGGAAGCTTGCCCGGAGCACTATGGTTGCTGTTAGTTACATTCATTCTTAAAGTGAAAGCTCTACATACTCGAACATCTGGAAGACAATCCTCCTAGGGGTGGCCGCTGATGCCTTCTCTTGGGCGGCTTTCAAGGTGAACAGCTTATTTGCGAGAGATTGTGACGAGCCATTGTCATGTAAACTAAAACAATTGCTCTTACCAGAACCACTTAAAGCATTTGGAAATAGGCGTAAAACAAGTCGCTTGAAATAGGATTGACGAGCGACTACAGGAATTGGCACTGCCTCGACATCAGTAATACTACTGGCTGAGCTGAATGAAACCTTTTCGATATCCATGTTTGCGATGTTCGTGTGGATATAGAGTTGAATGTGTTTGTCTTGTTCAGAGAGAAGTTGCAGTCGAATGCTTGTGGAAGTGTAGAAGTTATTCTGGGAATTATGAAAAGATGAAGGATGCTTGGGAAATCTGAAAGCTTTTAGCCAGATATTCAAAATACAGCCGAAGCTAAGCTTTTCGAGCACCATATGGAATCACCACCGTGTTTGGATTGGTCCAGGAATAAATGTACACCGAATCGTTCCATTCCGTCTAGCGATGGTAAAGAATCGCGTGAAAACGAATATTGAATATATCCATGGCATGATAATCTTGATTGCATTCAACGAGATCATTCACTTCTCTAGAAGATCAAGAGCTTCTGCGGGGTAAATGCTGGCTACTCCACGGTGTCTTCATACAAGATATGATAGGTCAGATCATTAGCATGGGCGAAGTGGGTGTAAGCTTATTCTTCTTTAGACCGTATATACTGTGTGAGTAGAGTTAAAGAGTACTGCTGTTTTGCATTTTCTCCGATTAACTATACGCAATGCAAAGGAGTTCACATCTCTGAATATTAAATGCCTAAAAGTTATTGATTTGGCTAGTTATTGGCTGGTGGAAGTGATCTTAGTGGTGCAATGATAAACCAGATCACAGTTAGACATGGGGAATGTCTTGTATACTTGTTAGTATTCAAGGTGTTGCCATCAGGGATCAAATTTACGAGAACAATAACCCATAAAGAGTCATTGAATAAAACTCACTAGTGGCGCTCGTGCTATCCTCAGCTGAAGCTTGCTTTCTAGGAAAATTATATGAGCCTGAATTTCTGCAGTTTTACACCTCCTTTCATCAATGCCTGTGGAAGCATCCTAGGATCAGAATCCATCGTCTCGCCTGTCACAACATTTTTGAAGAAGGATTTGCCGATAGGCCACGGACCGTCATCTCTATTAACTTCTACCCATTCAGAAGGTAGAGGGGGAGACGTGGATCATCAAGCGTTTTTTCGTTCGGTTTGACAAAGTGAGTTGAGTATCCTGAATCTTTCCTTCGGTATAGTTCGATTTTCCATGGACTCGGTATAGGACCAAGTAGAGCTTCTCCATCCATTAAACCATGAATAAAGTAGGATCCTACAATCAGAAAGTCTCCAGATGGTGTTGGGCGTAGGATCATCGGAAGTTCGGTTCCCAATAGTACACACACATAGTCACCTTGTACTGTCAGCTCTTGCGAAGAGGTGTTGAGCTGGTGAATCAAGCCTTACCTTCCTCAACTCCATGTGGTCCTATCCCCATATATCCTTCTTCTGTTGTTATGAATGCCGTGGGACCAAAGTTCAATCCATAAACATAATTTAGTATCGCATCTTGGTCTTTATTATCTTTATCAACAGCTTTTAAATAGCTTCGGCGGAGCTCCCAGGAATGTGGAATACGAAGTCCAGGATATCTTTCCTTAGTACGCCCTTGATAGATAGTTTCGAGGAATGCATCGATCAAAGAGCCGCCGGCGATATAGTCTCTGGAGTTGAGACCCTCAGGTTCCCATCTACGGATTGCTTGGAAAGTTTCCCTTGCATCACCTGAACATTTAGTGTTAATTGAAGTCACTCTTGTGGAAAAAACACCGCTGACTTCCAAAGTATTCGGCGCTTGATACAGTGTCACAGCAGAAGAAGAGCTTGCTGCATATCTTCCCAGGACAATGCCTATCATTATACTCTTATCTTCGAAAGACCAATTTGGAACCCATGATGGCCCGTCTTCAAATCTTTGGATCAACTGACAGTGCTGAAGTAGATGTAGCCTCTTTGTGACAGTGACATGACTTAGTACCGCACTCTTATACACTTCTGCCACAGGAATAGAATAGTCGCACGTTATTCCGTCGGCAATCGAAGGCGACACTAAACCCAACACTCCATATATTTTGTCACGGGGGTCGCTGCAGTTGCGATGCTTAGCCCATCTCAGAAGCTCGGGTAACTCTCTCATAAAATCTGGCAGGACGCCTGGCGAGTATGACAATAATTGAGAACGTATGTCGCTTGGTGTCGTAACCTTTCTTCCGAGTACCAACATTGCTTTTCTAAGAGCAGTGAAAGGAATAGAAGTATTACCGCACTGTACCGACGATCCCTGATCGCCAAGTAAAGCTTCCTGTAAAACCCAGACTCGACTAAACCAAGGCCTCCGGAAGAGAGCTCTTATGGATGACCATGTTTTGGTGTCATATGGCAGATGGAAGTTTGAGTGCCTCCATTCTAATAACTTGGTTCCAGGAGTATATGCAACTAATCCTCCTCCTATGTACTCGACCTGTTCGGCGAAATGCTCAATAGTAGCTAAAGCGCTTCTACTATCGTCAGCTTCTTCGCCAAGCCAGATGATGGTTCGATCCGCAAATGAGAAGATATTTCTCATGCGTCCAATTTCGTGACTTCGCTCGGGAACATCATTTTGATTGATACAAATAGAGTCTACCCATAATGTTCGCGGCTTATCCGTGTACCTTAGTTGTCTAAGTGCAACAGCAAGAGAAGCCCCGATTTGTATCGTTGACAAAGTTTCGCCCAACACATGTGCTGTGATTGGATTCTCGGTAGACCCCCAGATATATGAAAGAGCTTCATATTTAGGTTTATTTTCCGGAAAGTTGCCGTGTTTCGGCAAATCGTAAAGAGCACGATCAAAATTTGGATCTGGATGGTCCCACGAATTTGAATTTCCGTTTCGGTGTTTAAAGATGTATCGTCCATCGATTGTTTTCATAGCATACATATCACCTTGAAGAGTTCTTTGCAGTTGTTCAAGTGAAAGTCTCTTGATTTCACTATTCTCTCTCGGTGGAATGACTAGGGGTACGTGAAAAATGCGCATGGAGATATCGTCATCTCGTGCGCCTGGCGTTAGACTCAACAGTCTAATCTCTTCATTTTCTCTTCCTAGCTGATTATATTTGTAAGGAGCCATTTTCATCTCAATTAGAAGCAGAACCTTGTTTACATGGTCAAATGAGGCTGAAGATGAGGTCGAGTCGGGATGTGCACTTCAGGAAGACCCAAAGCGCCGCAACGAAGGCATAGAGTCTCAGGAAATTGTTTCAAAAGGTTTCGTTAATAGTAAGAACATATAGATATCAAGTTCTGAGCAATCTTCCTTCGGTTGTGTGATTTCATCTCAATCGTGCTAATATAAGTTCTTGTCATGAATTTCTTGAATTCAGCTGACTACTAGGTAGAGAACAAGAGCCACAATTGAGCCACGCCGGCTCAATTAATGTGGCTGCCTAATTTATGGAAAACTAATTGGACTATATGCTCAATCAGGAATAGGAAATAGAGGCACATCTCCATCCCCCTTATCAATTTTCCTTCGCGAGCCTCAGGCGAAAGCTGGAGAGTAAGTCCTTATCAAGATCACACGCTTTGAACGAGAAGCTTCTTCCTCTCAAAAAATACTCTGAAAGCCTCGTTCTCGGTTCATTACAATTTGTGGATGGAATGTATTTCTTGACCTCAAAGGTTGAGACATGACAGGACAAAGAAAGATCGTATAGTGTAAAGTTGAAGTAGACGATGGCCAAACTAGATGAGAGGGAAGAATAATCTAATTTCATCAAGGCTTTTGAATGGTCATCCTTTCTCTCCATAGTGGCTTCCTATGCAACAAGTAGTCTCTACTACGTATCGCAGACCTGATCCCCACCAATCCGGCTACCGGCCATAGTTTCATTATCCACTCATACCAAGATAACTTGACCCCCGAAAACTTTGACATATCTACCTTCACTTTGTCGTAAACAGTAGGCAAAGATGTAGCCGAGTACTTTGACCGCAAGTTTTCGTACCACTTCCTGTCATATAGCTCCCAGAATTCGGTCTCCGTATAATAGGTGTGAGAGTACAGAACTTTGAAGCCCCCCAAATCCGCAAGTTTCTTCTCCAATTGACGATTTTGTCGGAAGAATTCACCTCGATTCTTAGATCCTGGACCCCAGAGACCAATGTTGAGCATCGGTTTTGCATCGTTACTTGAACCCGGTAATGTAGTTGAGGGATGAAATGTTGGAGCTTGTATCTCTCGTAAAGGACATAGCCACAAAGGCCATATGTTTAGCTCAGCTGCTGAGTAGTCAATGAATTCCTCCGCTGTGGAATAGGGAAGTGAAAGGTCCTGCACGATATGCTCGAATGAGTGGCCAGTACCATGTAGAGCACGATAAAGCATTCGGGTGTGCATAAAATCGTCTAGGAACCATCGAGACCATCGATTGAATGGAACAAACGGAAAGTACTGAAATGCTTGATGACCCATCCAGAACCCACCTCTGTCCCACCGGAATAGATATTCGCCCAATGGTATGTAGTCAACGCAAGACTTCTGGGATTCGCTATTCATTCGCTCTTGGATATGTAGATGAAACCAGGGGTCTCTAGCATGACTGAAAGATTGCTCTTTCATAGTAGCTGGCTTATCATCTGTTAATTTCCCAGTCATTACTACGCCAAAATCTTTGGAGAACAAGATACCATCAACATAGTCATTGGTGGAATTTCCGATCTCTTTCTTTACTCCCTCAATTGTCTCATGAACCGAGGATTTTCGCTCATAAGTCAACTGGACAAATCTCTTGGCAGGAATGAGCTGCA
The DNA here is from genome assembly GCF_013461495.1 of Botrytis fragariae. NCBI lineage: Eukaryota > Fungi > Ascomycota > Leotiomycetes > Helotiales > Sclerotiniaceae > Botrytis > Botrytis fragariae. The sequence continues at coordinate 636,504 of NW_023500990.1, read as the reverse complement.
ATTCGATCAATGTGGCTATTCCCAAAGTGCCCATTGCACCAGCAGCTCCTTTGAACAGATCTGCATTTTGGGAACGAGATGTTTTGATAACTTCTCCATTTGCCAGTACCATTTCGACGGAATTAATGGTTTGGTCAAAATATCCGTGTTTAAATGAGCTACTCTCTCCAGCAGATCCCGCGTAGCCCCCACCGACAGTGATGCCAGGGAATTCCATTACTACTGGCGGTATGAGACCATGTTTTAAAGTCGCTTCGATAAACCGATCCATGGGAACGTTCGGTTCAACGAGTGCTGTGCGGGCTATTGAGTCAATGTTCAACACATTGTTGAGGCTGCTAATATCAACAAGGCGATTTTGATGCTTTGGTCTCGTGCTGTTTGTCGATCCGTGGTAGATTCTGAACGATTCTTTTCGAGCAAAGAAGGCTCGAACTGAGGCTGCGACAGCCTTCACTGCTTTTTCATGGTGATCCATCCTGTTAATATTGTATTTGTTGTAGTTGTTAGAAGTTGTTGTAAGTAGTTCCCAGAAAATTAAGAAGGAGGTTAACACTCCGAGCCGTGGTTTATCTGCAGGTAGCACCATTCTGAAAACTCACTGGCGGCTACAAAATTATGCAGAGGTAGTGAAGTCTTTCAATGATTGGCTTGTTTGTTGTAACGAGTCATTATAAAATCGCGGCCGGGTATGCAAGAACACCTTGCCGCATTGATAATGACATGCATGCGTCTTGTGCTGATCTTCTCTTTTGTTCTGGGTAAATAGCTCTAGAATAAAATCAATTATAAAACTTCAGTAAATAGATGCAATGGTTTCTGGTGAATTTAGGCTAAGTATTTGGTTGGTAGAGATCCTGGGATCCAAGATACTTGTTTGATGTTTGGCTGCGAGTCAAGCGTTAATTTCCATTCTGTCGGAAACTTTAGCGAAGAAGTCAGTGGAGAATGTCCAATCAAATCATTACGACGTTGCAATGAGCTTATAGCCTGTGATACGAACACGACCAATATAAGCTGAATGATTGAGTAATTCTCTTGTCTGTAGACAACCTTGAACTCAAGAAAAATTCTTGTGGCTACAGCTGGGATTCTTAAACTTTTAATGGGTAAAAAGCTCGTGGCGCTGAGATCATAATAAATAGCAGGTCCTGCATATCTGTGGCTCGACATCTCTTTCGCTACGTACAGAGCATCAATAAAAGTGACAACGATAGAACACTAGAAGAACAAAACTTGACAACAAAGATCTGTTCAATTGCAGGATAATGTTTTGGAGTACTGAGGTAAGTTGAACTCAACGCTGTCTACTCAGCTTTATAATTCCATGCGCAGAAGTTTATCTCATAATCGTCTTCTTGATTAAGAATATAGCCGCCCTCTGGACCATCTTGAGCTCTATCAATTCTGTCTTGTGTTGTCTTGAACAATCTAGGAGGAGGCATAGGAACACTAACTTCTTCAAAGGGCTTTCCCGTTCTCAACATCTCTGCCAGTCCCTTTGCCGCAAGCCAAATGACAGGCATACCATGGCCATTAAATCCTGCGATGATAAATTGGTCGGACTTTTGTGGAACGAGACCAGTATGAGGGTTTGAGTCGAAGGAATATCCCATTACTAAATGACAAGTCAGCATTTTTGAGTTTAAGAAAGGTCGCGGGGCAGAGTGGCTTACCACCAGTCCAGATGCTCTCAACTTTAGCATCCGAGTTTTCCCATCCGCGAAAGGTGCGCTGCATAAAATTCTCGTAGTACCTCTCTTTCATGGTTGCTTCAATTAAGTTGCCATCATCTACATTGTTATATCACTGGTCTTTGTGAGAACGAAATAACGCTGAAGCTCCACCCACAATGATACTTCCATCAGGTTTAGGAACAAGGTAGTTGAGAATACCATCCTCAGTACGAACGATATACGAGTGATTGATAGGAGGTGCAGTAGTATCATTGGGAACTCTAATATGGCAGCATAACCTCTGCATGGAATAATGTTCTTAGCATACTCGGGGAGAACACCAGAAACATAGGCATTATTTGCGTGGACGACCTTCCGGACTCGAAGAATTCCGCGTGGAGTTTCGACCAAGTGATACCCATAAGCTAATTGTTTGATTGAAATAACAGGAGTATTTATTTGAAAGTTGACGGAGCCGGTAGTTAGGGCGGAAGCAAGGAGAGAGGTGATAAGTAAGGAGAGAGGTGATAAGTTTGTATGGAGACAAGGTGGCAGCAGTGTAAGTCGAAAACGCTTTTGCGCCTTTAACACCGGAGATCTGAGACTAGTTAGTCACGTAATATTTCCGAGATGGGCAAGATCGAACTTACAGTCTCAGCATCTTTACCAATGCTAAAGTGGACATCTTGCATGTACGATAATTCTGGATTTAGGCGCAACCGATCATAGACAGCCTTAGCCTCATCAGCAGCATCTTGATTGTTCCATACATCACATGTTCTGGTCAAGTAGAAATCACAGTCAATATTCTAGCGTAAGATGAGCTCTTTCAACGCTTGAACATGTGCAATCTCAAACTCTGCAATCTCAGCACCGGCACTCACACCTGCTCTATTGATGTATTTTGGGATGTGACCGTAAAGATCTGGTCTGAGATGCCCACCTAGAAATTCTCAGTATGCTATTGCTAACCGGAAAGAATAGTTGAATTTACCATTTCTTCCAGTAACACCAGAACAGACAGATCTTGCGTCAAGAATCATGACAGATAGCTTAGGGCAATTGGACGTAGTGTCATTCTTGACAAGATTATATGCCGTGGCTACTCCGGCATAGCCTGCACCAATAATAACGACATCGATAATTTCACTGACTGGCAGAATATCAGTACTTCTATGATCATGAAGATGATGCTTTTCATAATGCCAGAAAGGCTCCGTGGAATCCTTGGCAGGAGTTGGGAAATTGTGAAAGATTCGTGGATTCGCCATAACGATGTTCTTTGAAGGTCAGCTGTAGATTTTTCTGATAGAGAAAATTACTGCGAGCGGAGTCACCTTACATGTGAGAAGGTCCTTAAAATACTCAAGAAGGAAACAGTCCGGGGTCGTGTGAGGAATAAACAGCAGTATTTATAGAAAATGCAATCAAACTCAAAATAGAGAGTAGACAGATTAAATCTTGTAGCAGCTCACAGGGTGCTTATTGCACGATCTTAAAAGCTTTTTTTATTAAAAGAAGACTGCAATGGCAGTGAATGACTGAAGAACGGTATCTCCGTGCCGCCGAGTTGAGTGACTTTGTCCATCATAACAACACAGGCTTGATATCGTCGTCCTCTGTTTGCATCTAATCCTTCCATAGGAAAAGATAACAGGATGAAGCAAGATTCGAAGGAATACCAAAGCAACGGCACTACCATGTCTCGGTCGCTATTCTGGTATAGATAGCTGTGTCATTGGATAGAACAAACGACAAACACATGACTATTCTCTGTTTGATGGCCTTTTCAGAGGATTTGTCCTAATAGCGGTGATTTTTGATAACTTCATGCTCGTCAACAAACATGTGCTGTATTTCTACGATGCCCTAACTTGTAGCAATTCACATTCTCGAATTTCTTTGATGAAGCACTGATTTCAGGGGTAACCACCCTAACCCGATTTGGTATTAGCGTACGTCACAACCTTCAACCAAACCCGCAAGAACTATCGTAATCTTGTATGACCAGAGTACAAAGAATTGATTCTATGGAACTTTGTAATCGTCAAGATGTGTTACACACTACGATGTTAAGCCTCTACTTGTGGTCGTTTCTTGTTATACTTTCCAGATTCAGACTCTGCAATGTTTGTTGCTTCGTATGTAGTATTCTGTCATGAAATCCCTCCAGACGAGAATACTGTCGCTCAACGATACGACCGTGATGTGCAATTGGTATGAGACGCGTGAAAGAAAAAGAGGTCACAAGAGCTAACTCACGATACACAAAAAGATATGAGCCTGTAGGTGCGGAGATAAGATACGGTTATCCAAGACATGTCAAACTCAAATCGTTCTTTCCCAGTGGGAAGAGTCGGAGAGATACATAGGCAAAATCAGCAGGTACAACTTCTTATCGGAATCCTTTTACCTTTTACCTTCCACTTCCTCTTTGTAAAAAAGAGAATCATGAAATTCCTTCATCTCACCAATTTTCTCGATTTACATTGAAAACGTGTCCACTGTCCAGCCAAAGGTTCATATTTGGATGACTGTTGAATCAAACGCCCAAGAAAGTTACCATTTGTCAAAATGTCTTCAAACGACATTGCAACGAATCGGCAAATCAATACTCCCAGCGATGAACCCTTAATCCACCCAGTTAATGGAGCATCGCCGGAGTCTCAAGATGGTGAACCAAAGGAGTTTGCTGAAGTTAAGGAATTGAGGTAACGATAAATAAATATCCAGTTTCCACAAACATTTAGCTAATCTCGTTTCGCAGACGAGGTTTAGCTCAGAGGCACATTCAAATGATTGCTTTGGCTGGAACAATCGGGACGGTAAGAATCATGACACGCTGCAGCTGCACTTGACGGACACTAATTTTCTAGGGTCTTTTCTTGGGTTCAGGGAAAGCTATTGCCAGAGCAGGTCCACTAGGAGCATTGTAAGTCTCTATTGAATAGATGATATCCGGCCCATACTTACCCAGTAGACTCGGATATACTCTTGTAGGGATACTTGTATCTGGCGTGGTTCTTTCCATAGCTGAATTGAGGTGCGTCTCCGTGTAGAGTCTCAAATTCAAAGGATTCTTGCTGATATTGACCATCGTAGTGCTCTTGTTCCTTTAAGCGGGGGTATCATACGTCATGCCGAATATTTCGTCGATCCCGCTCTCTCATTCGCGAATGGCTGGAACCAAGTTTACAGCAATATTATCACGATACCCGCCGAACTCGTTGCGGCGGCCGTTTTAATCCAGTTCTGGGTACAAATTAACAATGCCGTCTGGATTATCTGCTTCGGATTTCTGTTGGTCATAAGTAATCTCCTTTTTGTGCGGGTATATGGGGAGCTTGAATTTACATGTGCGATATTAAAGATAATGCTCATAGTGGGATTGAACATAATGGTGCATCTATATGTCAGTCTCAAAGGCTCTTACTAATTCTTCTTAGGCACTGATCATCACTTGTGGTGGAGGACCGAATGGTGAAACATATGGGTTCCGATATTGGCGCAATCCGGGGCCGTTTGTTGACTACCTAGGGTATACTGGCGCTTTGGGTCATTTCATGGGCTTCTGGACCACATTTTCGAACGCAGTGTATGCCTATTCGGGCGTCGAAAACTTCTCACTTGCAGCTGCAGAAACGCAGTCACCTCGAAGGAATATTCCCATCGCTGCGAAAAGAATCTTCTTCCGAGTGATGTTATTTTACGGTATGAACTGACCCCTCCCTGACTTTTGGCGTCAATTGTTGATTCAATCCATAGTACTTTCGATATTCATGATCGGCATGATTGTACCATCGAATGATAAAGAGCTCTTGCGATCGACAGGAACAGCAGCCCAGTCACCTTTCGTTATCGCAGCCAATAATGCAGGAATTAAAGTTGTTCCTTCAATCATCAATGCCGTTGTTTTGACTAGTGCTTGGAGTGCTGGTAATGCAGGTTAGTTTTCCTTTGGGATAGAAAACCCTCAACTAAATTTTGTAGCTATGCTTGGTGGATCTAGAATGTTATATGGGCTTGGTCGACATGGACATTCACCAAAAGTCTTTCTCCAAACTAATCGCTTTGATGTACCATACATTGCCATTGGGTTCCTCAGTCTTTTCATTTGCCTCGGGTTTCTGACACTTTCGAGCTCTGCAAGTATTGTTTTTAATTGGCTTCAGGACTTTGTTGCAGTTGCTGCTCTTGTCAATTGGATGATTATTTGCGGTGTATATCTAAGGTTTTATTATGGATGTAGAAAGCAAGGAATTTCTCGATCAACATTGCCATGGAAAGGACCATTTCAACCATACGCTGCATGGATAGCATTGATCTCGTTTAGTATCCTTCTCTTGACAGGTGGCTACTCTGTCTTTATCAAGGATCAGTAAGTCTTTACCAGATTTCGTACTTATTACCATACATAAGACTATGACTAATGTATTTTTTCTATCTAGTTGGGACACGGAAACTTTCGTTTCATCTAACATCAACATTCCCCTTATTCTCATTCTATATTTCGGCTATAAATACAGGCAGGGTACTGGGATTATTCCATTGTCTGATATTCCAATTCAAAAGTTTATTGATATCGCGAACGACAATCCGGAGCCAGAAGAGGATAAGGTTGTGGGATGGAAGAGGCTAAATATTTTGTGGAGCTAGGTGGGTCAGTGTAATGAGGAGAGAAGGACCCAAATCTTCGCACTCATTTGAAACGCAGGCTGGGATGAGCAGATACATTGATGCTATGATTCAAGATACCGGAGATGGTAAAGATTTTATTTTGAGCGAAATGGCCGAAGGTCTATGTAGCTAGAACTAGAACAGTGAGAAGACTACATTTTTATCAAAAAATTCATTGCAGGTGGGGGTTAGCCAAATTTTAATTCTTATAATGAGTTAATACAATCTTAAAAAGTTCGTGATTCTCGTAGGTCAGATTAGCTATAAGATTCACAGCTAACCATGGGTATCAGATGCACATGGCGAGGGAGCGAATTCCTTGTTATATAGCTAATTACTACTCAACCAATATACCGGTGTTAAACAGCAAGGCTGATAAAACGAATTCTTGTAGTACAAGTTTGATACTAATCTCCTCTGTAAGAGCTGAAATTTACAAACCAACACCGAAAGAGACCAGTAACCAAGCTTTTCCACCACAGAAGCCCTTTAAGCGAAAGTCTTTGTGGCAGAATAAAGCACAGACATGATCCTGTTACCTAATACCCGAAATAAGAGGAATAGATGCATGCTGAAGTCTACCAATTACAACTCCTCGTCCGAAGCATCGAGATCCATAGCGGTCTCTCCATTTACCATGCGTTGATGAGCTAGTGCACCTTCTCGGTTACTGTTGTAGAATGCCAAGCGTTGTGCAATCCAGTCGTTCTTGGGAGCCGCTTTGTTCACGGGAATGGAGTTGAAGGCGTGCATTTTTGGGGGGAATTGGAAGGACTGGTTTGGGTCTTTGGGGGTGGTGGTTGGAGATGGTTTGGGCATGGGGGTAGGAATAGTGTAGATGGTGTGGTTGTTGTTGATGAGGTCTTTCTTGGCGGCGGGTGGAGGAGGGGTATTGACTGGGACGAAGGTGTTGTCATGATCGTCGTTGTAGAATTCCAGAGCCGCAAAGTAGGCATCTGTATAGCCAGCAGCAGCTTCGGCTTCAGTTTCTGCCTTGGCCTCTTCTTCCGCCCCTCTGATTCGAGCTTGGTTGGCTAGATTTCTGGCGGTCCACTCCGCAATTTTGTTTTGTTGAAGACGAGCAGTTTCATCAGAAGTTGCAAATTTGGCAGGGAGAGCCTTTCGAGATGGGGTTTTGGGGGAACTGGTGTTGAATGAGCGCGTTGTATCTTGAGTTCTTAGTCTGCTGGAATCAGTTGATGCTTCAGCATTTTTCATCTTCGCAGCCCCGTTTTTGGCAGTCAATTCCGCAATCTTCTGTTGTTGTTGGATGGCATATTCATCTGGAGTGGAAAAGCTGACAGAAGAACGTCTGCGAGATCGTTTGGGTGAATCTGAAGCATAAGGAAATCTCGACTTAGCGGAAAACTTCATCCCATGCCTAGTGCGTTCTTTATTCTTCTCGCGTTCTTTTTGTTCAGCTATGTGTTTTGACATTAGCTCAAACGGGCCCATGTAACTATAATTCCACGTCTGATAATTGTGGGGAATGGGACAAGAGGTTCCGTAGCGTTTGCGTCGACCGTCTTCCCAGAATTGTTCTTGATTGATGTGTCCACCCGAAGTACGTAAGACGCATTCGATACACATTCCCTCCCAGAAGTTCAATGCATTTTTCTTGATCTTCACAACATGTTTGCCGGATAGGATATTTGAACAGTGCTCAGAAGCGTGCGGTGGACTGGCACAATTCCAGAAGTTTACTCCTTCACTCTCGAGTATATCTCTGATTGAGCAGTTTCTACGAACGATGGATGGAATGACGAGGCAGTCTCTCAATGATTTGTTATACGCTACCATGCAGTTACCACCTGCCTCGCAGAAGTCGTTGCAGAGATGATCCAGTGGATCGAGTAGGTCATTAGTAACTTCGCGCTCGAGAATTCTGGTCTTGAGACGAACGAGTTGCTCTGTCGTCACTCAAATTAGCTGATATCCTCTATAACGAAGAGACAATAACACTAACTCAAAATCCTATGCTCGAAGCGAAATTCCGCACGACCCGTAAGAGGGTTCAAACCATGCATCTCACCACTTCTCCACTCAAAAACAAGAGATTTGGTAATGCGCGCAAACGCTTCTGCGTGTCGGAAGATGTAGGATGGGTATAACATGACTTTCATATCGTACAAGGACATTTCATTTTCGCTGCGATCTGTCCAGAATTTGGAGAACCAAGGTTCGAGTTCTTCGGTCTTGAACCACTTCATGCCGAGATCGAGGATGTGGTAGAGGGTTGCGATGCTTTCTTGATCGAATTTTTCGCGGGTGTTGGTATTGTGGCTGTGATGGTGATTGATATCGAGAACACCATGGAGGATTCGGAGGATGGTTTCCATAGCGGGGATATTCACATCGTAGAGGGTGAGGGAATTGGTAGGGGAATTGCGGATGTCGGAGGTGAGATCGTGAGTGGAGTGGTTTTCTAGAGTGCTGCGAGAGACGAGGAAAGTGGTAGAGGTGAAGGAATTTGCTTCGAAGACTTGGAGGTGGAAGTCGCCGGATGGATCGATGATGCGCTGGAGGTGTTAGGTTTGGGATGATAAGGTGAGAGAGAGGAGGGTCTAGTGAGATAGATAGTTGAGACTTACAATAGACATGTTGAAGACTTGATAAGTGTGTAGTTGGTAAGCTTCTGGTGGTTGGCTTGAAGTCATAGGCGTGAGACGCGTCGTAAAGGTGGTTTACAAAGTTCTAAGCAAATAAACGGATTAGAAGTACGCCTCACGTCGCGTCAATTGCTTGAGATATGTGTGCGACTTACTTTAACTTGCGATGTTCACAAATGGTTGTTTTACAAGAGATATATGTTCGACCGTAGAACGAAGGTAGTGGAAGAAAGTCAAAGATCGAGAAGAATGTCGGGAATTTAAAGATCAAAAGAGGTATTAGGAGAAGGGATGGAGTTGTAGGCAAGCCTACAAAATTGAAGAAAATTGGTGTTGGCGCATACAAAAAAGAAAGGAGGAAGAGAACGCGGAGTTGAGGGAATCAGAGGGATGAATTGTAAGGAAGAAGATAATTTGGAGAAGATGCGCTAGTCTAACCAGATCTTAAACTACGCTAGGAAGAGGCTGGTTGCTATGTATGAGGAAAGCTTGGATCAATAAAGTTGAGTAGCATCTTATTTTACGATTACAATGTGCAAAGGTATGGGCTTCTGGAAACTTAATGCTCTGTAGAGGATTATTTACAGGGGTAATGTCATGAACTTAGGGCTTGTGTACTCAGAAATAGGCTCGAAAGGCATAAATTCAAACATTGAGCAACTAAAAATGAAGAAAGAGATATCAGTTTCGTGAGGCCAAAAGTGAGTTTGATTTGGAATTGCTTGGATGAAAAATGATGTATCAATTTTGACTTGACTTGATGGGTGAAGATGAAAGCAAATAGTGAGTGAGATGTGAACTGAGTTAGTACATAAAAGTAGATAGAGAGGGTAGGAGTTCGTTTGATGTATCTGTTTAAGAGTAAAATCAACATGTTGATTGAGCTCAAGCTACTCATGAGTTAAATGTCTGTGTACTTGTTTCATGACAAGAACTGATTTATACAATGACAAAGAGAAGATTGAAAGCAAGAAGCTCACACTATGTAAAATACTATACGACAGATATGGCGTTTCTCATAGGAGGCTTCACTTCTCGCAATGATATGGTATACCTGTAGTGAAGGTTGATGCAGAAATAGTGCAAAATGGAGTTGAGTAATGTTTGTGTTGGATGGCTGACGCATTTTCGATTTGGCATCACCATATTCTCCAATTCATGATCATCGATAAAACACAAGTAATGTAAAATCCTAGAACTGCAACTACTAACAAAGAGATACAGTAGAGAGAACATAGAAATACAATAATCACTCTAACATAGGGGTAGATAACCGAAAAGATCTGGTCCGTGCATCAACCCCTCGATCTTGTCTGGGCATTAAGGGCAAGATGATCAAGCAGAATTACATAGGTAATGGTCTATTTATTCTCTACATTAGTTGAATACCGAGTCAAACTGATACATACTCATGACAGAGTCATTCTAAGCAGTAAACTATCTGCTGTATTCTTATCCTCCGATGACAGAGCAAAGTTAACCTAGGACGCCGACAGACACAGCAGTACTAGCCATTCGCTGGATTATTTCATCCCTCTACCACTTACACTTCCCGGTAGCTCACCGTCATGCAAATCAATATCAGATCATCAGTCTCAATAGCCGTGAAGAATCCGAGACCTCTTGATCCAGACTACTGGAACAAATCGAATGTGTAAACCGACATGTGACTGTCTAGCAATTCCACGAAAATCTCACCATGTTTCCAAAACGAAATATCGTTCAGGGGTTCCTCAAACATCAATTCCAATTGACGAAGAAGTTCGGAAGTGTAAATTTTAGCGATGGCCATAACTAGTATGCCCATTTCTCTTTTTAACGACTGTTACAAGAGCACGATAATTCCCATCCATTACATTCCTTCAGGGAATTCTATTACTAATCTTCGCGAAAATCGTAGATATCATCGTATCCAGCAATTGCACAGACCACAAGCTGCCTTCCTGCCTAAATCGCCAAGTCCACACGTGCCAATCTTTCACGTGTTACATTGCACGTGCCCTAATTCTGCCTGCAAAAGCGGAGCTGCAGCCTATCGATCCGCCTCGCATTCCATGCTCATTTGGTTGAAATTGACGAAATGAGATCTCGAACGTGAAGCTTGGCGATGGGATGGGAATAGGTTTGAAGATATATAGATGGTGATATCGGCTTGCATTTGACGATGAATGTTAAGATTTGTATGAATAGTTTTTGTGTTTTACATTCTAGAATTGATTGTTTATATTGCTTGAAGAAGTCGAAAGAAGATTGTATCGCATATTACATTATATCTACGTATATACAGAGAGTTTACCTCGAGAGATAGGGGTTGCGATAAATCATTGGAGAGAGAACAGAGAAGGCAAAGGCAAAACCAAAAGAAATCGACAATTCAATAGCCATGTCTACCTTCACCCTCTTTCACTCTTTCCCCGCCGAAATCCACGGTTTAATCCTCGAACAATGTCCTCCAAACGACCGTACCTGTCTCAGACTCACGTGGTATGTCTCCTCTTCCCCCCTATTCCATCCCATCACCCCGCATCTACGAAAATAGGAACTAACACCCCACCAAGTAAATACCTTTACACCCTTTCACCCCCCAAATACCCAGTTTCCCTCGACTATTCCCCTACCCCTGAAGTCTTCTGCTCGAAACCTGAAGTATCGCATATTTCCCCTGGTGTTCACAAACAGCGCTTTCCCATCCGCAAATGTGGATTGGGAGCACAACTATGGTGAGTTTTCTCTTCCCATTCATTCCTCTCTATTAAACGAGAAGACGAAAGAACAAAGCAAAATAAATACTAATTCATCAACAGCCACGATCGTTCCCTCCACTACATCAACATTCTCCGCGCCGCGGAAAATCTTCCTCCCCTAACAAGAAAAAAATGTCGTGATCATTATTGGGGTGATCACTGTGAATGTTTTTCTCGTTCAAAAATGTTGCACAAACAGCTGCAAAAATGGATGCCGAAGGATATGAAATATTGTAGTGAATGTAGCGTTTTCACTAAGAGGAGGAAGAGCAAAAAGTTTCGATGTGAGTATTCTCTCTTGTGTGTATACGAAGGACAGGATATTGATAAAGTAATAGGTACACATGGTCGCAAGAAACAATTTAGTCGCAATTCTCATATTACATCGAATCTGTGGACCAATCATAAGGGACGCGGTGGTTATTATCATAAATTGTGGAAGAAATGGTTCAAGTAAGCTTTATTTTCCACTTTCTTCGTACCCCCCTCTTCCCCTTCTCTGCTTCCTCCCCAACCATCCTCTCCTAACACCCTCCAGCAACTCCGCTTTCGACAACATGGAAGCCCGTCTCCGTCTCGGCAAGCGAAACTCCAACTCACGCTACAATTTACGGAAAGAATATATGCCCCGAGCTAGATATCTAGATACGACTTGGTCTAGACATGAGTGAGGAAGCTGGGTCTGAGTCTGACGCTGGGGCTGGTGTTAGGGGTGAGAGGAGTATTGTTTTTGGTGTTGGTGTTGGTGTTGATTTCAATTTTGGGGGTTTGGTTTTTATGAGGCAAAAAGGGAGTTTTGATCTGAACGAATGAAAAGGGAAGCGTACGGACGAGAGTGAGGACAAGGAGAAGAAAGAAGGAAAGAAAGAAAGAAAGAAAGAAAGAAAGAAAGAAAGAAAGAAAGAAAGAAAGAGAACACGCGAGGACATCAATACAATAATAAAGCGATCTCTTCCCTGGCTCCCATACACAAATCTGTACTTTTAGATGCGCAAACAAAATATACATCGTCTAATCTAAATGTCACAAACCAATTCTCTCAAATTTCCATTTTCTCATAAAATTCCCCAGGATGCGAAAACAAGATAATCAACATTTTCGTTCATTTCTGTCCCTCTATACCTCCCATCCAGTTTCCGGTAGTATCTACACAAATCATCTGATCATCTGATCATCAAAACTCACCCCTAGAAAACCCATACAATTTCAATCCTAATAAGAAACCAAACACCACACTACACCACATTATTCACGAACCATACCCCGTAATCAAATATACATATATACACTCACGCATATCCATAAATCACAAAAATAACAAGTCATATCAAACAAGATACAACAGACACCATCCGCAAAATATACTTCACAATCGAATATATGCACACATATACACAAATACACACGAACACATACAAACACACAAATAAATATACACAAACAAACACATATAAATATACACAAATAAACACACATAAGCAAATAAATATATATACATATATACATAAACCATACCAACATCAAATAATAGAATAGCCAGATAACACTCACTCACCCCCTCACCCACTCCATACAAAAAAAAAACGAAACACAATCCATCCATTAAATCATCAAATCATCAAATCACCCACCAGACCTCCAAACCTCCAAACCTCCAAACCCCGTCCCCATCTCCCAAGGTAAATATCCAAAAACCAAACTAATCACCCCAAATCGAGAAGCTACATTGAATATCCCCAAGCCCCAAGTCCCAAGTCCCAAGTCCCGAGTACCACTTTCACTTTCACATCCACTTTGACTTCCACTTCTACACCCAAACAAAGCATAAGCATAAGCATGATTACCGTTCCAACCCCCATTCCAATCCACCATCCCAGCCCCCGGAAAAAGAAGGGACAGGAAAAGGAAACGAACAAACGAACGAATATTCTACGGACATGGAAGATGTCGGGATCTAAGCGACTAGGCTTCCCAAGTTCCCAAGTGGGAAAGTGGTGGTGTGGGATATATATTTATGTACTCCGTATGTGTGGAGTTCGGGATGTGTGGGAGCGGATGGATGGGACGGGATGGCTTACCGATGCGATTTGATGCCGAAATTGTGACATTTGGAGTACCTACCTATGATAATTTATATTCCGTGCGGAGTTTCTACATACAATATCTATTCATTCTCAATGTTTGTGGACTGCAAAGATTGAAGCCAAACCAAACAAAAAAAGTCTTTAAATTATCTTCAATACTATTGATCATCTCATACCCAGGATCCAAATAACAACAAAACGAATCCCCAAATAATTCCTAGAAAACCCATCGAGGGGAAACGGCCCTTTTCCCCCTCGATTCTCCTCCTATCCCACCGCTCCCAAACCCTTTCCCCCAACTATTCACAAGCATACGGAGTACAGTGGTGTGAGATTATGTTTTGTTGTACAGCATGCAAATTGGGGAAGCGGAAACGGCCCTTTTTCCTCACCTTTTCTCCCCATTCTCCTCTCACCCACTCCCCAACCTGTTCAAGATATCTTAATTCCGCAATGATCAACAAGCACGAATACTAAATGGGAACTGAATATTGATTTCCTTTGTGTAGAGGGTATAGCTATAGAAAATTGGGTATGTGCACTTGCACGGCGCACTTTGATGTATCAAAACAAAATTTTTGACTTCAGTAACTTTGAATAAAGACGACGATAGGAACTTGGTCATCCAAGCACATGAATTCAGTTTTTGTTGCCCACCAGAATATTATACCATCGACTTGACGAAAATACTCGTCCCACATCTCGTAAACAAATATGGGACGCGCCGTCTTGTGATCTCGTAGTGCCAATATCATCCAGATCGTGAGATGATACATAGTTCTAGCAATATGCAGCAAACCCACCTTATCTTATAAATCCCACAGATTATTTCAAGCCAGTGAGGCTTTGAAATTATCCGACAAAGCCACCGGACATCTCACTCAATCCGACCAAACCGTCATAGCCAGCATGGCAACGAATTCGATTATTTCACGAAAATCAAGGAACGTCCAAGAAAAGAAAGGTAAACGAGATACCGACCCATGAGTCCCAATTATGGAATATCTTGTATCCACTTAAAGGTGGAACGTTTCTAGCATCCGCCCCACTTGCCGGATATCCATTTTCGATATATCCGATGAGCATCATTGCCTATGATGCTCGCCTCCAGAGCCTCATTTATGTTTGTAAGGTCTCGAAGCGTTTCGCAAGGGAAATCCCTTACCTTTATTTCTCACCGACATACAGGATTCATACGGTATGCAGGGCCACACTCGAGAAAGGAGTGTTCGATCAAATCGCTAAGTCGACGGGAGCGGCGAGCGCGGACCGCTAGGTGATAAACACTAACCAATGGCTAATTGATAAGCCACTTCGTAGAGTTTGCAGTAAACCATAAAACCCTTAATAATACCTACCGTCAGTAAAATTCGTGCTTGGATATAGTATAGAAATAGACCAATGTATTATCTCCGGCATAGTCGCAAATTAGCACTGCCAAAACCTCAATTTCCTAGCGCAATGCACGAATCTTCCGATCGAATATCGAAAACAGAATTGAATAATGCGTATACCAGTCGATGCATCGTAAACAAGTGCTACAAATGCCAACTCTAGGCCGTCAAAATTTGCACACAACCACTTGGCGGCAGGTTGAAAAATTTAAAGCCCGGACGCAAATTGTTCGTGTACCGGAAACCCCTAGACATCAGATCCTTCTAGTGATGTTCTAGTGTCATTCTAGCGCGTTTAGGAATCCACAAATATGGACCCAGCCCTGTTGAAAAAATTTGACGGGCTTCAATGCGAACAGTGAGTGACGGTTTCAGTGTAGGACCCTACAGCAAAATTTAATGATTTTCGACATTGTAGAGTTAATAAAAATAGTCGTAATGAGCTACACTCTGTTGCTTCAATTATGCAATGAGCGGCTTTATCGTAGACAATGCACCAAATTTCTTGAACACATTTTAATTCCGTTGGCGAGGCGAGTCGGAAGGATGTGTGTTAGGATACCCGATGTCAATCTAGTGCCGGCTTCTTTGTGGATCAAAACTAAAAGTCAAACTCGATATCAACAACGATTGAATCAGGTAGTCCACCAAAATATGGAACTCCAACTTGAAGTGTCGCCGAAATCTCTTCACGCGGTTTTTCCTCGGTCTATGACGACATAGATCAATGGCAACACATACCGGCACCACAGGTCGATGATGACTTATGGGAAAATGTGGTGCTCCAACAATTGGAGAACATATTAACGGGCCCCCTCTCTGGAGTCTCCTTATTTCAAAAGTTGAATAAATCTCCCCAAGTATCCCCCCATTCCCGAAAATGTCGACTTCCCAAAATCCTCAAAACGAACCTCAAGAATACGACATGGCAGACCTTCCAAAGCACAATGGGCCTCGCCCCGCCCCCAACAACAAGGACAGTTCGAATTCTGAACTACCGGATTTGAAGCAAGAGGAAAATCGAACACCACCCGTTGGACGAGTAGTAGGAGGTTCTTTCTTAGAGTCGATGCGTGGTAGCGATAGCGATAATGTTGAGGACGGTCCTTTGAAAGAGGTCGATATCGATATGCCAGAAACTCGCACTGAGCTTACCACAAAAGACGGCGAAGAATATATTCTCCTTCATTTCGCCAATGGAGATCCAGAGAATCCATTCAACTGGCCTACGGGAAAGAAAGTGTTCATCACAGTGTTGCTGTGTATGATGACACTTTTCATCGGTTTGGCAACAACTGCATATAGTAGTGGTATCACATCAATGTGCGATGACTTTGGCGTTTCTACCGAATTAGGACAATTGGGACTCTTCTGTTTCAATATGGCTTGTGCACTCGCACCATTGTTCCTGGCACCTTTCTGCGAATTGGTCGGCAGAAAGATCATTTATACTGGCGCGTATGCGGGATTCATCATTGTTTTCATCGGATTGGCTCTGGGCAAAAACATTGCAACAATTCTCGTTATGAGAACATTAAGTAAGTACCCTTTCTTCAAAGATAGCAATGTGCAATTACTAATAATGCATAGGTGGATTGTTTGGTTGTGTAGGCACGATTCTCGTCGGCGGAACCTTCAGTGATATGTATACTCCAGATTCAAGAGCTGTTCCAATGGCATGCTTCGCGTATGTAGCAATCTTAGGAACGGTTGGCGCGCCAATTTATGCCGGATTTATCGATGAAACAATTGGCTGGAGATGGATCGAAGGAATCCAAGGGTTGGCAAACTTACCACTTCTCGCTACAATCCTTCTTTTCTTTCGTGAAACCAGAGGTGGTGTCACATTGCACAAACGAGCTAAGCTTCTCCGAGCTGCAACGGGCGATGAAAGATACAAGGCCGAGATGGATCTTGAGGCAAAGGATTTGAAAGAGATGCTTCACAATTCTTCTGTCAAGGCGGTCAAAATGCTTGCCACAGAGCCTGTCGTGTTCGCCTTCGGTTTATGGATCGCTTTCGCCTGGTTCGTCACCTTCTTGTTCTTGTCGGTCATCCCAATTACCTTTCAAGAACATCACGGCTGGAGTGAAGGTGTAGCTGGTCTGCCATACATTTCTTTGTGTATTGGTGTGACTATTGCTTTTGGATTGAACTTCTTTCAGATCAAGAAGTACAAATCAATCATGGCAGACCATGAACATCACATTGTGCCGGAATCTAGATTGTACGGTGCAATGTGTGGTGCTTGTTTCCTGCCAATCGGATTGTTCATCTACAGCTTCACCCAGTATGGCTACATTACATGGGTTGCGCCAGCTATTGCACTTGCACCAATCTCCATGGGTATTTTCTTCATTTTCGAGTCCACATACAGTTACACTTCGGATTGTTATGGCGAAAATAGTTCCTCCGCTATTGCTGGACAGGGTTTGATGCGTAACGCCTTGGGGGCAGTGGCACCATTGTTTGCAAGCCAATTCTTCCACAATGTTGGTAGCCAATATGCTGGTTTGATTCTCGCAATCGCTGGTACTGCCTTGACCTTTATTCCTTTCATCATGTTTAAGTATGGTCATCTTTTAAGGGCTCGATCCAAGCTTGCTAGTACGCAGAAGGGCGATGAAGAGCAAAAGAAGAAGACCGGTCTTTACACAGCTCCTTTCGTATGAAGGAATTGATTCAGAAGAGATTCCGATTTCGAACAAGTCGTGCAACGATGTTTGTCGGACCCTTTTCGTTGGCCTGGCGGCGGGTTCTATACATAAATTCATCCGCGTTGTGTGTATGATTCCGAGCTGTCGCCGCAAGGTCAAAATCTTCCATTGCGGGTCACTCCGCAGTTTTAGTATTGTTTATTGTAGCATAGCATAGCATTGCGGGATAATGGTGTCAATGACTGGGCGATCTATGATCGAATTTATGAGGGATACCTGGGATTGGAAATATGCATTAGTCGGCGTTCATAACTTTAGGGTATTATTGGAAAAATCACTGTACGATACCAATGAAAAATATAGTTACATAATTCATGCACCATGATTCCATCTGCTCTGCATCTTCTACCGCCCATTGTGACTTTGTTATTCGACTGTACCGCTGTGCCGAATTGAATGCAGGTTGAACTGGATGAAGGTTGAGCTCAATTGATGACTGGATAATCGAGCTGAACATCATTGTCGTCATATACACCGTCATCGATTGGAAGATTTAAAGGTCGGAACATGTTTGTATTGCACGTAAGAAGGTAGGAAATTCGAGGCGTTGTGCCATCTTAGTTGGGTTTGTTTGCTTAGAGTTGGTTGGCTTGGTTCTCGAAAAGGTCTCAGCCAAGGGAAGACTCTTAAGGTTTTCTTTCGTTACTATGCCTGGGGCCCGAGAGACAACGGCGACAATAGAAAGCAACTTGTCTGAGACTGAAAATTATTGTGACAATCCTCTAAAGATCATCGTAATCCGTCCTCAGAAATATGAATATTCTCTAATCCCTTTCATTGTTCGATGCCAACTTCTGCATCTGCAGGCTCTGTTATGTTTGTTGTGGGGGTGGGGTATCCGGGGTAAGATTTAGAAGGAAAAAAGAATTCGTCCAGTTGGGAGAAAAAGTTGAAAGGAAGCCTCGCACGATCAGTAGGGCGGTAGCGATACTTTATATTTATGCGCACTCCGTATGTTATATGGCTGTTGCAACATATCCTTGATTGACCCCAAAGAATTTTCATGGGGAATTACCCCAAAAGAGGCAATCCCCGCCATTTGTGGATCATTTCACTGGTAAAAGCTTTACCGACAATGGGGGACTCAATTCTCTCTCGTAATTGTTGTGGATCGATATGAACATTACCAAAATGTTGGTAAGATGCTCTTTCGGGACAGTTTTGGAAACGAAGTCATTTGTCCCGGGTACTTGCGCCTTTGTGAGCGACGTCGTGGTGACATAGATGATGTGTGAGATGACACATATCATTCATCGTCGAATTCATCGGAATACATCGTCCGATGGATCAATTTCAATCGAATGAGTGCGACAAGTTGAAACGGCCAGTGGCTTGAGACTTGTTCGACCATTCCTATCAACCACCACACGTGTGATTCACGAGGATGAGGGTAGCTTCATCGGTGAATTGATGGTATCGAATATCTCTCCGATAAACCATTTCATTCTGCTGGGCCCTCCGAGACCACCACGTCTTTTGAAATTTCAGTCCGACTGATGGAAGTAGGATTGCAGGCAAACTCGTCAATGAGTCTTTCAATTTCATGAGGGATGGAGAATCTCAACCAAAATTGATCGACAGTCATAGGTCGTGGGTCACATTGATCATTGAATAGATACACGTTTTGTGTGCCATGAATTGATAATATCCCGCAAATACGATCTTTTAATGAAAAAACCTTGCAACTCCTGATCTCGATGAAGCATCTATCAGTTTTAATCGACTATGGAAGATGATATTGTGGAAGACGTAAGATTTTGGGTCCCGATGACGACCAAACGCATCAAACTGGGCAAGTTGTGCCTTCCGATTTTGGAAAAGTTGAGAAGACGATCAGAGTTTATAGCGCCATCATCGGAATCTAAACTTGTCTGCTCATTATATCTTCTGCCTCTCACTCACAACCCCAGGAAACGTTCTCTTTGATTGAAGCATTTCGATATATTCAGCGCGCTTGTTGAGCCAAGCAATTTTTGTCTTCTCCTGTCGCTTCTGACGATCATCTCTCTATCAAGATGGATGAGAGAAAAAGTAGCCAAGCTACTTCATTTTCTGATGAATTAAATGAAATACAACAACCTCAATGTTGTTTGAGATGGGAAAGATTATCATATGCACCACAACGTCCTCGAGGCACTTCGATTATTCTGAAAGACGACGAGAATGCTCGTAACTGGCCTCCTGTTATCAAATATGCAATTTCCATTTCGGTTTTATACACAGCATTTGCAGCGTAAGTGCTTACATATGCTCACACGATACACGTGCTTATCATATGACAGAACTTTTGGGAACTCAACCTACACGGGAGGTATGCCAGGTGTCATTACATCTTTCGGAATTTCAAAAACAATAGCCACTTTTCCGATATCATGTTACTCTGCGGGCCTTGGTATCGGGGCATTATTTTCAACGGCATTTTCTGAAGTTTTCGGTAGGCGAGTAGTATACAGAGTTACTGCACCACTAGCATTGATCTTTACTCTTTTGGGAGGATGTGCTGCAAACTTTGCCACGATTGCCATCGCTCGAACACTCGCTGGTCTTTTTGCATCTCCTTGTCTTACAGTTGGTGGAGGAATTATAAGTGATGTGTGGAATATCAGTCTCGAGAAAACTGGAACTACGTTTGCGGCTTTGTTCGTACTGTTTGTAGTTGGTGGTACCCGTAAGTATAATTTATCTTTTAATTTTGCACTCCCACGATTTCAAGTTCTAAATCCATGCCTGACTTTTCACATGACCTCCATTCTTAACTTATCAATGTGACAGAGACCGGGCCTATGGTCAGTGCCGCAATAATAAGAAATCATTCCTGGCGATGGGAATTCTGGGTGTCAGCTATCCTTTTCAGCGGCTCTACGATCTTAGCCTATTTACTTCCCGAAACATACCAACCGCAGATATCACGCCGTAAAGAAGAAGTAAGAATGGGTCTCATAACTAGCAGGGCAACACTTATAAGACTTGTCCTTACATCACTGGGAAGACCTTTGCACATGCTGCTCGTCGAACCTACAGTCTTTCCAACCGGTCTCGTTATGGCAATAACACAATCTGTGGTCTTTTCCTACCTCGTATCATATGCTAACTTGTTTGAGAAAATCTATCAACACTCACCATATGAAGTCGGAATGGCATTTTGTCCTTTGATAATTGGAAGCGTGACTGCACTTCCGACAATTGCCATCTTTGATCGATTGTTCTATCGGAAACCACGAAACGAAGCAATCAGAACCGGGACTAAGGTAGCACCAGAGAAACGTTTATATCCCGCCATGTTAGGGTCTATCACACTGCCCATCTCTTTGTTTTGGTAAGATAATGACTTCATCCCATTCATCTTTTCATATTACTGACCAATTAATTAGGCTCGCATGGACAGGTCGCGCAGATATTCCCTCAATTATACCTATCCTTTCTGGTGGACTATTCGGTTTCTCATTTGTTCTCACCATGGTATGTCTTTCAATCCGATGTAGAAATAATCGAGCAAAAGCTGACGCTGCGGTTCATTAGCTATGTCTCCCAGTATATCACAGTGACTTCTACACTGCTCACTATAGCGCATCAATGTTAGCCGCCTTAACATTCATGCGCTTCTTTGTCTCGGCTTGTTTCCCTCTCATAACGCCAACAATTCTCGACAAACTCGGCTTCACATGGGCAACGTCAATGCTAGGCTTTATTACTGTATCTTTGATACCAATTCCTTGGATCTTGTATAGGTTTGGTCCTTACTTGAGAACTAAAAGTCAATACATACAGGCATAACTGGGGACTATGGGCATCATGGTGGCATCTCGACCAATCTTCATTTCTTATATATAAGCGGACTGGTGGATTTACTTGCTTCGAGATCATAATTAATAACAGTACATATTCAATAAGTCTTACAATATATTACAGATCTCCTTTTCACTCATGAACTCTAGCATGTGCATCGTGAAATCACAGGAAATATACGTTCCCGTCCCGAAATGGAGGAAAATAGTAATTCTCCTCCTCAACCTCTCTCCCAATCCAACGCGATCCAACACATATACCTCCATACACCTCATCCCGCCACATTCATCATCCACACTCGTCAAACCTGAAACCACCACAATCTCCGGATCTGCCAAATCTCAAATCCAAAGTCTTACCCAAGATCATCACGTGATGATTTTCATATTTCACCGGGCATGTCAATCCGCATCAAGTGTCCGTGCGCTTAGGAACTTCAATGTCGGACTTCACTTCACTCGCTTCAGTCTCCACTTATACTTGGTACTATTTACTTATGGCTATGTATGTATGCATGTCGTCTTTTTGTGGTAGATGTATGGTGTCTTTCTGTGTATTGTGGATGTACTATTTTTTGGTTGGAGGTTTGGATTTTAGATGTAGGTTGTGGTTTTGTGGTTGGGATGGGGGTTTGAATTTGGGATTTGCTAAAAGCTGGCAGAGTTCTTGAAGCTGTGATGTTCCTGTCTGGTCTTTATCTTTAAGGAAGTCCACATCTTAAAATCAATGTTGTTGGGGATTCTTGAAGCGGATGATGTGATTAGGGAGAGAGATAACAAGTGGAGTGACGTGGAGAAGGTAAGCGGAAGTGAATGCGGAAGTGGTGCGGTGGATGCATTGGAGTGAGAAAGAGAGTTTGATATGAGAGTCTGCATCATGTAGGGTTTGTGCTCGATGATGGGACCGATGTTGGTGGTTCTGGGGCTGATGAAATGAATGCTGATGATATTTGCAGGTGTGAATGACTGTATGATGGTTTCCTACATTTCTGATGACAATCATCATATCAATAGTGAAGGACAGTCCCTGTTGCAAGGTAGGATTCCAAAGATGTTGATGATTATCGTTACAAGCAAACAGAACAAACCGGAAGTTTGCAAATATTGAGGAATGACAACTGTTGACAATAGGCACTGTGTGTTTTTTTGGCTATCACCATTCAGACAAACATGACAACCACAGGGATTTGTCTGTCTCAAACTTTTGTCAAGCGGAAAACAAGCATCTGTATCTTGAGTTGTCTATCAACTTTCTAGGTTACTATAAGTGTCTGTATCCAAATCTTGAACAGTTGGAGGGATTTGAGGTCTGTGTATATATGTGATATATTAAACTCAAGATCATACAATGGAAGTCAATCAGGAGGACAAGCATAACTTCACACCGTATGTTTGGCTCAAATCTCCTATCATTCGCTCTGAACAGACATTAGATTGATGAGAAGAGGATAGAAAAAGCTTTGACAGGTCTTTAACGCCCAATTAGATGCAATCGACAAGTGAAGGGGATCGAAATTTTGGGAAAAGGAAGAAAAAGTTCAGCACTTCAAAGGCATTCACTGAATTGGCTTAGTATCTATTGATACAAGAGATGAACAGGCTTTGCATAGACAGGTCTTTCACATCAACTTTTCCTAGATTTATCACCTTAGCCAGTGAATACTTCGAGGGGCTAGATAATGCCATGGAAACAACATGGAGGTCCCGAACTTTAGCCGACCATTCTTCTATCCCACCGTCTATCCCACCGTCGCAAAAGCTCAGTTTTATTCTGTCAACAACAAAGACACTTGCTTATTTCAAAACTCTCGAGCTTCAGTGTGTATTTTATTCTAGTTTGGATTTGCAGAAGATTGCGAAGCTTTCAAGCTTAGCAAACTATATCCACAATCTTGCATTATCTCTTTCTGGCATTTGCTACAGCACACCATATTGTACAATAGTCACCATGGCTATATCTAAGCAACAAGTGGCAGTCATTGCTAAGATAGTCTCTTATAATCCAGCTACTTGGTTTCTTGCCTGTGAATCTGAGGCCCTTAAGATTCCAGAGAAAGATCGAGTCGAATTCGGGAAGATACTACTTGAAGCAATGGACGTTTACAAGTCCAAAGTTCAAAATGTCATTCCGATATTGAAGAGAGGACCAAACCTCAATCCAGAAGTCAACATTCGTGCGTGGGCTATGATGCATGCAAGATTCCTTGCTCGTTTGTTCATTAAACATGTAAGTAAGGTTAGGTATTCACATGCGACGAATACTGACAGCTTTCGATAGCCCACGCTGTGCGAGCGATTGTGCGTCAAGCTTTCCAATGAGACTTATAACCCAGGATGGCGATGCCATGTCAAGAAGTTCAAGGATATAGAAGAGCACAAGAACGAGATAGAGGAACAGGTTGAGGCGGCTTGTCGAGAAAGTCAGTTATTCTTCAGCACTCACTCAGGATACAACTTCGTCATTACAAATCACATTGCCACTACCCATAATTCTCAATTAAAGATGCAAAATTATCCTCGATTTGAAGCTCAAAGTCGCCAATTAGCTGCGCAATCTTTGTTAGCTTTATCTCAGAGTGGTTCGTCACTAGCCACGGGATCTGTTGATAAGCACAAGTGCTAACCTTTTTTCTTTAGATGAAGCTCAACATAATCATGATTCTATCTCATCGAGTCATGTACCTCCTCCTCAAATCACGCCTCTTCAAGTTAACGGTCGTCATGACCAAGCGATGACTTCCAACTCCAAATCTCACAACGGCGAAAGACAATCCAAGCACGTGAGGTTTGCCCTCGCCCTCGAGAAGAGCGCCGCTGCTGAGCTTGAGGCTATTAGTAGGATGAATGGGAACTCCTTTCTTCGTACTCCTCAAGAGAAAGCCTATCAGTTAAACCTGGAGCGCGAGCTTCAGGCGCAGATTGCTTCTCAGAATGATGATTTATACGGTGTCAGCGACGACGAACGTGGTCGACCCACGAGCGCGACAAAGTTGAATAATGGAGAGAGAACTGCAACATCTAGCAGTGTTCGCAGAACAGATGCAACGAAATCTGCCGTCAATCCCGATTCTGATATTGAGGAGGAAATCCAGCTCACTCCTAGCATTAATGATAGCGAAGTCAGAGCTAGTGAAAATCGACAAGGATTGGGCAGCAGACGAAGTCTCTCGTTATCTAACATTCAAGAAAGCACTTTGAACAAGACTGCAACTCCTAATCGTAGTCTTGAGATCGAAGACCACCTTGAAAACGAGAATTCCTCTCCTGCAGAGTCTGTCGATGGGGATAGCAATGAACATTTTTCTCTTCGTGAGATGATTGATGCTATGGAGTTCGTTGCAGAGCACCCTTGGATCTGCGAGCACTTATTAGTCGATCATGTCTGGGATGAGTACAAGCTCTTTCATGAGTACAACACGGAGGCTCTGAAGGTAGCAGAGGAAGAGATTGAAGAATCGAACAGGGCTATTGCAAAAGAAGCTACACCCTCTACACACAAGGGGACAGAAGGCGGTCCATCACATATCTCTGTACATCGCACACGTAGTGCCAGCCAAACTTCTCGTTCGCCCAGTGCACCTCCCTCTCATCCTACATCTTCATCTCATTCCGCACCTTCTGTTCGTCAAGCAAACACAATTGATGGGACTATCGCAAATAACATGACTGCCGCTGAAGAGGAGCAGGCGATTACTGCAGCTGCCAAAGTTGGATTTGTGAATCGTAACTTTCAACTCCAAGTTGCGACGGTTTATCGTGCGTTGGGAGTGGTTCCAACAGCTGCAGGCCTTGTTCCCTCCATTAATCCACCTCTCAATCGTGTTCCATCATCTGAAAGCTTTAATCCTACCAACAATGCACCGCCACGTCGAGAAAGATCATCTGATAGATCTGCTTCTGGCAATAGTCAACCTAAACGTCGTTCGCGGTCATCGATGGGTCGATACAAGGCAACTAATCCTGTTGTCGATAACGATACCATCATTGTTGATACATCTTCACGTGTACCGGCCTACGTTCACTTTGTTCCTAATCACATCGCGCCTCCACGTCGTGGTCGATCATCTGATGAATTAGTTCCTGTTTATGCTGCACCTAAGCGTCGTTCTCAATCAAACATCGGAGAAGCAAACGTGATTCATGGTACTGATGTAAATCCCTCCACAAACTCTGATAGAGCAAAGAAGGGTCTCACTCCTACTATGAATCGGGCCCAAATGCGTGAACAGCTGCAGATCGCTGCCGTCTACCAATCACTCGGACGCCAAAATGAGATGTCTTCTGAAAATTTCGGAAATGATGGAGCTAGGATTGAGATGGAGGAAGAAGTACAAGAATTTCCTTCCGCCATTCATACTCTTACACCTGAAAAAACACGTCGTGGACGGGATGCTGGTCCGTATGAGATACCTCGTGATTATCGTATACCATCATTTGAACTTCAAGCAAATGTTCCTGAGATCTTTGCTCAAGATCGATCCCTTAGCATGCACGGAGGAATTGGTGCACCAAGAGACTTCGGTTTCAACTCATATGTAAATCAGAACATGGATTTTTTGCCCGGTCTGACAGCTCATCGTCGTGCAGCTACTTCCACTGGTCAAGATCAAGAAGGCTTTAGTGCCAATCAAATTCGCACCGAGCAAGAGATAGGACTTGCAGGACTTAGTTTCTCTGGTCCTGGAAATGGCAGCTTGAATCAGCAAGTCCCTGGAATTTCCGGATTATCTCAACCTCTTGCAGCTCTTGATAATCCTCAAGAGGATTTTTGGATCAATCGCGGTAATTTTGGTGACTTTGGACCAGTGGGTATGGATCTAAATATAGATCTAAACATGGATCTAGGTGCAGAACTTCCCCCAGCTCCCAACTTCAATGATATCCATGGCTTAGGAAATCACTTTGCTGATTTGAGGGGCAACTATAATTTTGATTTCAGTGTTGAAAATGTGCCATTTACCGGCCTAATAAGATCTTCTCGTCATCTTGGTGCTTTCAATCCCGATGCCATTCCCTCCAGTTTCGGTGGTACGAAGCAATCTTTTGGAAGTGTCAATCAAAATGTTGGTGCTATGAACCAAGCTCCCGTTGGCCTTGAAGGCATGGATGAGTTCATGTTCCATAATACACCTCTGGCACAAATAAATGCCGGTTTTGGCGTTGGTAACATGAACCAGTCATTTGATCAACCTGATGGAATGGGTCCAGTCGATGTTTCGGAAATACCACGTCGAGAAAGATCTGGTACAAGAAGCCAGCCAGGAGAAGCGCTCGTTCCAGTAACACCTAATCGGACTCGTGCTAGTACTAGAAGTCAGAGACGGTATGACTTGTCAGCGAGAGGTGGTAACTACTTCCGATTCCAGGATACCGAGTCGGTTGACGGAGAAGATGGAGAGGATGAAGAAGGTAATGAGGAAGATGATGCTGAGGAAATGGAAGAAGACGAGGATGATGAAGATGACTTTGAAGAGGAGAGCCCTAGTAAGAGAGCACGTCACCCCAAGAATTCTTCCAGGGGTTCAACTAGAAATCCAACCAGAAGTCCAGGCAAAGCTTCCGCCAAAGACTCTGCAAAGGGTACTCCAAGAAAATCAAGAAAAACCCCCGTCAAGAAAGGTCCCAAGGTTGCATTTAATCCTCGTCCAGCCTCAGCTCCTTCTACCCTTGATCGTGGTCCACCTCGGAGATATCATCAAACTACAATAAACATCTCGCCTGGTGCTCGGGGTCCCCAGCTTAATCTCGAAACTTCTGGGCGTCAGAGAAGATTACCATTTACGACTGTCGCTCAGGATAGGGCAGAGTTTAAGAAGGAATTCGAGATGGACCCCGAGGATCCGGATTTGTGATGGAATGGCGCATTTGGTTTTGCATGGGCGCTAGTTGGTTTGAAAGATCTTTTCGTGCTGTTTTTCTTTCGATTACGTGTCAATTCTTGCGATAGCTTCTCTTTTCATTTCAGTTTTTCGACAATTTCAACACGAATACCAAGAATGTGTGGTCATTCACCCATAGGTATACCTATGCTGGAACGTTTCTGGCCGATTTGCTTGTTCATATCTGGCAAGTTTTTCATTTCGCTTTCAGTTTTTCGATCGAAGAAAACTTCTTGTGTCTTTAGAATTTGGAATCTTATGTTTCAAATTGATTTGGTTCGGCTCGGTACAAGTTTTTACTTACTTCAGATGATCGTTTCTACACACATATAATAGGCATACATGGTCCTTATGACCTGTTCAAACAGTTTTCTTGACAAGGCGTCATAATGTAATAATGAAAATTCAACTTAATAGCAATGATTTAGTTATGGTTTTAATGGTCGGTTCATGTGATGTTTAAAGTTGTGAATGGGGTCATTCTATTAGGACTTTTGTGACTGTGCTGTCTGATTATTCGTGATGTTTTGTGTTTGTACTGATGGTAATAATGACCTTGCTCTCTAAATGGGATAAAATCTTGTGAAAATATGTATAGATGCTTTTCTAACACTGCGATATTAACATGGATATACCTAGTCACTGTATGATATTGTGCCATACGAGCAAATACGATACAGCGACAATTGAATACCTCAAATCCCACACAGCTTAACAATTGAACCAGGATTTGACAGTAATGAACTGAGGATTTTCATCCCATGTACTAGTATTCTATTCCTCTAGTACATGGTTTGACTTTTCTGGGATATATTTAGTTTTGGAAAGAGCATGGGATGAGATGGCAGTCGCAGCAATGATGCCGGCGTCGAAAAAACGGCATTTCGATGAGGGGCAAGGAGCAGGGGGCAGAATTTAGAACTCGATAAGAAAAATCGACTTTTTGAGACAACATCTGGAGATATATAGTGGGGGCAGTAAGTTTTCCCAAATCTTTCTTCTTCCCTCATGCTCCTCTTCCCATATCTCCTTTTGCATTGTTCAGTTTAGAATGCTAATAGTTCATGCAGAGCTGAGGGACTCGAATCGCAACCCCCACGATAACCACCGCCCCTCGATTTCTTGAATCTTCCAGAATCCAGAGTTTTTACCTCTCCCTCTTTCGACCGCTTGGCCTTTTCTACTCGAATCGTGTCGTTCTTCTTCCTCGAATTAAGAACTCTCGTCACCCATCCATTCTCGTCGTCCATCTCCTCTCCAACCATACTATCCCCTTCCGTCTACTGTTCTACTGGCTGCAAGCCAATGCGAATAATCATATGTTAATAGAAGATTGGAAATCATTATGATATCTGGTTGGTCCATATATGTTCGAGGGGAAAAATCCAATTCACACAAAAAGCGAACTTGTGTGTTCACTGATCAAGGTTATGAGAGCAAGAAGGATGTAGTTTAGTGGAAGGCCATGGAAATGAGGTATGCTGAAACAAGAGATGTGAGTAGCTCGAGGGAAGAGTTGGGGGTTGTCACAAGTACAGGATATCGGATTTATAGGTAAGATATCTAGGGGCTTTGGTAGTAGCTGAAGAAGAAATGAAGAGGTGGATTACAGTAGAGAACATAGGATTGTCATCATGAGAAGGAGAGGGGACGAGAAGACAAGCTGCCAGAGGATATGTGGAAGGTCATGGTCAGAGATGAAAATTTCATGAGGCATTGGTTAGAACTAAGGATGTGTGACTATGCAAGAAGAGGATCGATGAAATGACTTAAGGGTTATGGATGATTGTATGAAAAATTTACACCGCGAAACAATGAAGATCAGAGTTGGTGATTCTAGTCATCACCCGGGTGAGACCATGACAGATGCAAAGATCCAAATAATCATCAAAGAGCCTGAATTACGTGACCAGTGAATACTGGAAGTAGATGCACGTGAGGAAACCATAAATCATCTGCGACCAACTCGGTTCATTGGTCAAATGGTTTGATCGACTCTCCTAGGTTTTTTGCTAAATCACGTATTGGCAGTTGAGAGGTTGAGCAGCAGAGATATGAGTCACTGCTTGGCATATTCTATCTACCAACCTACGAAATAAATAACAATGTATCACGCTTGCCGCGAATCGTCCCTCTTCTGGAAAGATACCTTTAGTATGACGTGCTGGTGTTGATAAATTCCCGATTATAGTCGCAGAACACTTAAAGCTAGACATAAGCTAGTAGCAGTTTGCGACTTCATAGACATCCTTAGAGGAAAATTTAAACTAAGCTTGTGTAGTGGGCATCTTGTCAAATGTCAAATTGGGCTAAGCGAGCCCCATGAAAACTCCATAATCACAAAGTCCAAGAGAATCTGTGCTGAAATCAATTCAAAATGACATCTCTTTTGTTGAAATATACTTGAGAAGTACGTCTATCTGGTGACAATCTTTGGTAAAATAATAATAATTAGTTGTTTTAAAATCCATTTTTATTTATCTTCTTGAATTCTGGCCAAGTTTTGAGTTTCTTGATCTACTAGAAGCTAAAGAAGAGCTAAGAGAGTACTAAGGGGGGGACGTAACGATTCCTAAAAGCTTACCCGCAGTATATATAAACTTTAGTCCTCTTCTTCTCCCGACGGTAAAAAAGTATAAAGAGCTTCGAAAGTCCATACTCATTGAAACTCTTCATTGACTGTTGGATAGTTTATGATAAGGTGAGTAGCCACTCTCATAAACACATTTACATCATTTATAATCATCACTGTATTCGAATTCTCACTTCGGTCGATTACTTATTAACATCAATTGAAGTACCAACCATGACGAAGAACGACACGTCAGACGTCTCTTGTGACGATAAAGAGCTCCCATCGATAGAAAAGTCAATTGGCGAATGCAATGATGGAAAAGATGAATTTATAAGCTCCCACGAATCATCACTCGTTGAACGTCGTTCTAGTCCACCCCGATCTCAAGAACACACATCTGATATGTCTGAATGTGTCTCTTCAAGCAATGAAGATGATAATGGATCAGTGAACTCATCTGATGATGCAGATAGCACAACTGAACAAGACATCGAGTAAGCTTATTTCCCATGCATTAACCCCATCAAGTTGTCCAATAGCCTGAGCTACAAAGTGTGGTAACCGTTGCTTGGATCATAATGTTCATATGATAATATTGTACCATATACTATGAAGGTCTATCAGCTAAGTTTGTTTAGAAAATGGGGCACCCAAATGGCTCAAATCGAAATTGGCTCCCACGACAAGGTACTCATTGTCCATGCCAACCTTTTGAAAGAGAAGTTTCCTTTTTTCGCAAATATCTTTAATTCTAGTCGATTGAATTTCTATGAGAGGTATCCTGAGCTTGATCCAGCTGGACTCAAGCTTGTGCAGCTCTGGATATATGGAACTTCGATTGCAGAGCAGAAAAGGAATAAATGCCGTACCACCGAGCTCTTCTCTCTATTTGCTATCGCGTACCACTTCGACCAAAGAAGTTTACAAGATGAAACAATGGAGTGCATCGTCAAGGAGATTCGTGAAAGTCGCGATGAGTCAAGATTCACGCCAGAGCATGTCAGATTTGCGTACGAAACCACTCCCGGAGCATCAAAGCTCCGATCTTTCTGTGCCGGATCTGTGGCTGAAGCCATGCAAGAAGACAATCAATCTAACTGGGATCGCGAGCAATTATCCATGCTTCTCATGGCGATTCCAGAGCTTTACATTGATATCAGCCCTGATATTTTCTTTCGATTTGAGAATGCGTCAACTGCTACAAACCATACTAGCTATGGTTATCACCAGGGCACTGAAGTTGATGATAACATTCAGCCTGTTGACGATAAGGTTGAAGGTGATCATACTTGCGGCAATTGCTTTCCCTCGTCTAGCTCTGGTAGTGATGAAAACAAATGTGATAGTCATGCCGGAATGGAGCTTGATAGCTCTGCGGACTCTGGCAGTGATTCGTCTGGTAAAACACCTGACAGTATGAGTATTCAATACACCTCACCTGATTCCAAAAGTGGTGAGGAGAGCGGCAATAACAAGAGGGTTAAGCTTTCCGATGATGCAGATGAAGTTGGCGCTGTGACTCTCAAGAGTCCTGATCCAAAAGCAATGACGGTTCGTTTCTATGGCGATTCCAGTGGACCCGACCACAAACGGAAGCTAATCAGATCCATCGGCTTGAATACTCAACTCTAATAGGGTACAGACTGTATGCACGCGGTACATTAATGTTTAATATGGGGTGGAATTTGTTGTCGAGGAAATGGAAGTTGTTTGGATATGGCATCCATGAGGGTTGAGTCCATCCGATTGTACACCCAAAGGACATACTAGGATAGACTTCAGTAGAGACCCTAGCAAGAATGGATATGATTAACTTAATCGCATTACATTCCAAATAGTTGAATTCAATGAGTGAAAAGTAGTGTTTGACCAATTGACAGTCATACCCATTCAAAGCCTGAAGGAAGAAGAGTCTAAGCCCGATCAATCTGATAACATAGTTGCAGAATTAAATACTGCAGTGAAGTTCCCTAGAGTCCAATTTTCTTACGATGTATGGGAAGAACAGACTTTGTAATTTTTTGAGTGAGATAATGAGTATATTCAGGATTTGATGTGTAGTAGCAGTGATCTCATACTTGATGTCGATGATATCCTGCTGAAAAAGCTGGCAGTCTACCCCGGAGATCCAATGGAAGCACCTGTGTGTAACTACCATCAACGCAGAAAAGATGACCAATGCCCTTATGGAGAATATTCAAGTGCATCGTGTGGCCCAGGGCTATGGTGTCTCATGGTGAGAAATCAGAATCAGTGGCATTGCAAGCTCATTCACTTGAATTAACACAAGCTAGCATCTGGGAACTACTTGGCTTGAGTTGATGGAGGGCCTTGTTTGGACTCTAAGTTTTCGAAAATAATAATGGTGAAGTGCGTGTTTTATCGTATGTTGGTTTTGTAGCATGTAAAACACAAAACATATTCTCCTCAGTTTTTGAGATTTGAAGTGAAAGTACATTATCAGTTGTGAAAAGTGAGTGTCTTCGGGTAGATCTCTTGCGTTGAAATAGTGATTTCAATATTCAGCAATATGTCAAAAGGGACGATCGATTTGAGATTTAGTTTATAATTGAAGTTACCATCCTATGTCCATGAACCTTTCACATTGGATTTGGCAAACAGATCTGATCTGGTGCCCTAATAGACACTTAGTGATAGCCCTAGCGAATCAAACTAATTCCTGAAAGCAAAATCACCCATAGCTAAAGCGTGCATCCATCCTTCGAACCTCAACTAATACCGCGAATCTGAATGTGTAAACAAGGCTATTCGTTAAACAAACTAATCGCTATAGTAATCACAAGCTGGTGCCAACAATGGATCAGCCAGACTAACTCCCATGTTATCCTCCGTGAGTGTTGATATATCAAAACGTAACTCCTCATTACGAGAAAAGATTGACTCCAGATCCATATCACTAACTCCATCCAATCCACCAACTTGTGACATTTGCCATACCGCAATTCGGGAGATCAAAAGTCTCAACTTTGACTTGGGAATGGTGTGTTTGTAGACCTCCAACCAACAGGAAGGATTAGCTCTTGCCTTGGTATCGATCATGAATTTGATGAGAAAGTCAATTGATTCATCCTGAAGACGCGAGACGTGATATTTTTCGGCAAGAATGCAGAGCTTTACGAGGATTGGAAGCTTCATCGACATGAAAAGTCCTTTGAAGGAACCCTTGGAGGGCGTGGTTGTATTCTCAATACTTGCAATCTTACTGAGACCGCCATCGATCTTATCGGTATAGACCCAGTCGACGAGTAACTTGAAGGCCTTGGGATCGTCATTTGCGAGGATAACATCTGGAACTTCTTTGACCGGGTCTAGAAATTCTTCGAAAGTATTGGCGACCATATATTCGAGGACTGGAATTTTGGCGTAGAGAAGCTTGGCATGGGCTTTGAAAGTGACGGTGCCTCCAGGCTCTTTGCCACTGCCAACTTCAATTTGCAAGATGATGGGGCCTAGTTCTCTGTTGTTCAATATGTCAGTAAAGCCATCTGATACACCGATATGACGAGTGAACACACCTGGAAGATAGATGCGATCCAACCTCTGGCATGTAAGTGCTGCTTGAACTATGGCGAGTATGGGCATTGCCGTTCATGGAAGTTTTGAAATTGCTTGTTGTTGAAGTTCTGGTACACCAATCAGAGATGGCAGAGGCTGACCACATATCGCTGGAAGTCATGACTGCGTTGAGTTTGTAGGCGAAGATAGCTTGACAGTCAGAGTATAGCTATTTTGGTGGCGTGAAAGTCAGAAATCAGAATATGCTTATGTGTAGAAGGAATTCAAAGATCGAGAAGGAAATTCAACTTACACGAAGAACGTTTTTTCGCGTAGCTGGCCAAGACAGATAGTTGGTTACACAATACCGCGGCCACTTAAAGGTGACTTGGCTGTGAAGAAAACGAATAATTTTATGGAAGGCGCAGCATCTTTAAACGAGCACAGTGATTTCTCTTCACAGTCTTTACGGTTTCTGTCGAAAACCAAAAATCAAGTTTGCAATCTATGCACTGCCCTTTTCTTGAAGCCTTCCGGGAAGAATATAGGACCGACGAGGCTGTTAACGAGTTCTACCAGTGTCAAACTCTCAGATTCACTTCAATGGCGCATCGCTAGCATATTATATCTTGAATGTCTAGCAATATAGGGTACAGATAATTCATCAAATTCATTGTTGAAGCCAAGCTTTTCGTTCATCTTGATATTTTGTTTCGAACATATTTCACCTTTGAACTTACTAGTCGAATCCAAGTGTCATGTTTTCCAACTCACATCATGATTCAAACAGCTGCAGAAGCTTTGGGTGAGTGGGATCTTTAACATCACGTGGCACCAGGTCTGTATTGATGGACTAAGAAACCAACGCCGGCAGAAGCAGCCCTTGATGATAACGTCTACTCTATATACCCAAGTTTTTATTCACTCAAATCCTCACATTATTTCTCACTTACTGCAAATCCTCAAGCCCATGTCTTCTATCAAAATTCCTCGCAGAAGCCCAGGCACATAACCCAAATTCCTCTACCATAGTTGAAACAATCTGATACACACCCGTTTTCTTACAATTTCGTTTTTTTAGCATAGTGTGTCTACCTGCATTCAAGTGCATGTCGTCAGTCATCCAGATCGCTCGGTCTATTACCACTCTCGTTGGTAATTTTAGCGGTTGTCTTCGGCTTATATGGGCAGTCCTCGTCCGCCGCATGTCGATGGTAATCGCACGGTGGTGCTATCAATGGATCCTCCTGGAGCTTTACCCCTTGGGTCAAAGCCAGATAATCCATGAGGATCTCTGGACTCTGCGACAATATGGAGTGTATTGCCTTCACAGTCCAGAATTTGGGATTGCTAGTAAATTCTCCGTCTTTGAAGCGCATCGCATAGATGGCTGTTCTCGTGAAGAATAATCGAAGCTTCGATGTGCGGCGTGTATTCTCGTATGTATACACCCACAGGGACTCGCCGATGATTATTCTATTCTCCTGGAGGAGTTTGATCAGGTAATCCATCGTGGCATCAACAAGTGGGTTGATGTCGTATTTTTCCGCAAGAATCAGTAGCTCCAAGAGTGGTGTGCTGGCAGAATTACCATTTGCAAAGGTAAGATCAATTCCTGGCTCGATGGCTCCGCTATATACCCAGCCAAGCATCAGCTTGAAGGCTTCGATATTGTCCTCGGGCATCTTGGCACTATGAGTTATGCCTTCCAAGAACTTTCCGTTGAACATCTTATCAAAGAATGCGATCTTCTTGCAGAGTATTGTCTTATGAACATTAAAGACAACTTGATCGAAGCCTGTGCCGACTTCGAGGCGCACAATTCTGGTACCGATTGTGCTGTAATTTGTTAGCAAACTGTTTTATTGATATATATATATTGAGTGCTTACTCTATCCAGTACTTGTTAGCCTTGACTTTCTTGGTTGCCGGCTCTATCCACTCCGACTCCAACTTGATTGGGCGTGGAGGGTCCATAATTTTTATTGTGGTAGGATTTAAACTCGACCGTAGTTCAGGCTAAAAATGATACTTCAAAAGTATATGAAAGACTGAATAGAATGAAGTGTTTGTATCGAACAAGATAAAGTGCATTTCGGGTAGTGTTTTGCTATCTGTAAATAAAGATTGTGAGATTTTCAAGAAAGGAAGTTCTAAGACGATCACGAAAGATCCATATATACTACTTTAGAAGATACGGTGCAGACTCGTTCAAGTCGTACGGCTCAGCATGGCTGTAGTGTATCTCAGCAACCGCTTTTACAGATTCGCTTGAAGCAGTGGTTGGAATCTGACGATCTCACCTCTACCAGAAATCATTTCACTTCAAGTGACCGTAGTTTTACCTGCTTCATTTCATTGGCACATGATAGTCTAGTACTGTTATACGTTCTTCTGAAACACCTGCTCCATACTATTCACACCTGCCTCTTTTTTTCCAGTGAGACTGCCATCATGTTGAAAGTCATCTTTTCTACAACCAGCTAGTCTTATATAAGACCCAAAGCATCGCTGTTTACGCTACATGGTAATTAAATCATAAGTAATACCTATATAACGTTTTAATACAGATGATGTACGCATTTTTAACTCGAGTAAAGGAACTGAAAGGATATATAACCACTTGCCTATTCTTCAGGACAGAGAAGATGAGATCTACAGCAGTCCAATAGAGAAAACCATGAGTGAAGAGCTAGATAAAAACTGGGGATCCAAGGGTCACATAGTGCAGTCTACAAATTGATTGTGTAATCCAAAAAATTAGAAATAGAATAGCGTGGATGTATTTTTTGCCAACGAGATATACTCTCGCTGTCATAACCGAGACATTAACCGATTCTAGTCCATC